>NW_024962259.1:3209613-3427784 GCF_019238085.1 Lagopus leucura
GTGTGTGTGTGTACATGTGTGTACGTGTGTGTGTGTGTACGTGTGTGCACAGCGTGCATGCTTAGGGTATACATACGCTTATATGTGTGTGTATTTAGATGGGCTGGAAAATACGGATGCATAAAACATGGATACATTCTATTTGGCCCCATCACCTGTGCTGTGTGTCTATAATACATCAGTAATCCTCTGCTGGAGAGCAGCGTGTGCGGGAACAGCGGGAGCAGAGCCCTCCCAGCACCGACAGAGAAGCACGCAGCTGAGAGAAGACAAATTTAAAAGTTTATTAAACATTGAGAATAACAGACAAAAATAAAATAAGATTTGGGCTGAACAGCATACAGGATGCAATCCATTTCTTGTTGTACAGTTAATTTGATCTTATTAAACTTGTGTTTAAACAGATGCTGTCTCGTGGTGTTGCCAGAAATACAATGGTTGATCACTTGTTTTAATACATACATATATTTCCTTCTTGACATAGAAAAAAAAAAAACCTCAATAAAAATAAAACTGCACATCCCTATTGTAAGTCACATGCAAAAATAGCTTTTAAGCAATAATTGGGGTTATTACAAACCCACAGAGGCAAGATGATCCATGGCCAGGAGCCTTTGGTGCTGCAGGCAGCACAGCGCACACAGAGCCCCAGTGCTGCCAGGGGCACTTTGCTTCTGTGAGTTCAAGTCAGACAGTGCTGCCATGGTGTCAGATCCAGTGACCCCAAAGCACCATTGGAAAGAAAGAAAAGGACTCCCCTGCCCTCTGCCACGCACCTTCCAAAGCAGCTCCCCAAGGTGCTCATGTTCACAAATACGTCTCAGATTCCATTTGTGTCGAGGATATTCCTTCTCAAAAAGAAAGAATTCGCTTCTAAGATCCGGAGGTAAAGAAATAGAAATTAAGCATTTTACTGATGCTTACGTTTTTAGTAGAGGTCAGTGAATTATTTAGACATGCTGGTATTTATTCTGCAAATACATATATTTCTATTTTTATAAAATGAGAGTTTCTTATGCCTGCAAGCTCCTTCACAGCCATCAGAGCTGTGATGACTCCAGCTGAACTGAGCCGCGGAGCTGAACATGAGCTGAATTTCCTGTTGGTTTATGCCACGCTGGGGAAACAGCCTGGTTGGAAAACCTGTTGTCACTGCCAGGTTTTTGGCCACGAGTCCTGAGCTCTGAGAGGGTGTCGTGCAGGGAGCACCCAAAGCCCTCGGGCTCCTTTAAGGAGCACTCTGTGGTCACAACGCAGCGTACCAATGGTTCTCACCATTTCCACATCAGCTGATTTCATTTCCACCATTTCTGCTTTTCAGGCACCACTCCAAGAATGCTCACAGCGATGCTGATGACAAACTGCTGCCAATTGCTGCGCAGCTGCTAAAGATGCATCCGTGGCAGTGGCTGCTTGGGGAGCTCCGCCACCGCCACGCAGCGCCAAAGGGAAAGCAAACTTCTGCTTCCCAGAGCACAGAGCAGATGATGAAGGCTCAGCTGTGCTGGCCGCTGCCTCCTGCTTCTCCATTTGTGCATTCAGTGCCTTACACTGAGCTCTAGAAAAGAACTGACTGCACTCCAAGCTTTGCTGCAGCACATGGAAGAAAGTTGAGCTCACTGAGTTCAAGGTCCACGGGCGAGTACTGCGCGCTGAGGGACATGCTGGGTCTGAGATCAAGTACTGGGAAAACGTCAGTGTGCACGGATGTCTGTAATGCTGGACAAAATGTCGGGTCCTTTGTAGGCATCTCCTGAATCATTGTTTAATGGAATGAACGACCTTTTTATTTGAAAACAATGCCAAAAACACTCAGGAAACAGTGAGCAGGACATGTAGCACCGTATTTTACTCACATGTGAATGACCATGTGCACTACGTACAACCGTACACATGAACTGAGCTATTCATCAGAAAAAAGGTCACCTGGAAACAGATTCGAGCAGCAGCAGCAGATTAGAAGTGAGTGAGTCTGGGGTTTGCATGCTGTTTTTTGCCTTTAGAAATTGCACTGTCCAATCAATAGTTGCCTAAAATCCATATTGTGCTTTGTCCCTATGAAACAGATCTGTCACGTGTTTCCAATGGAAAATAAGCAAGTCTCTCTTCTTCAGTAATACTGAACAGCCTGGAAAGCCACACTACTTCCATAACAACTTAATTTAAAGCACAGAACATGCCAGTGTGCCAGTGGTAGGCTTAAAACACGAGAGGTTCACAAAACAAAAACTGAAACCAACCAACAACCTCCTAAGCATTTCCTTTCTGTACAATAATGGAGAATATATATCTTTGCTATATATTTTAAACATGGAATAGCTTTTTCTCTTTGTTATATATAATATATGTCTTTCAAAATACACTGTCAGTATTTGTACTTGAAAAATACTGTACAAAACAAACATACTATAATTATTCTGTATAAACTTTATACATTTTATAATATCTGTTCTTTTGGTCTATAGTAAACACTTAGATTGATTGGATTAACCACAGTATATGACAACACCATCCCCCTCTGAGATACACCAGTGTCTCTTACATTCATTTCTCAGAAGTCCACTTTAGATTCGAACATAAGTGTTCAAAAGCAAAGAGAGAGTTTAAAACAACAGAATTCAGAACCATCAGTTCATGTCACACTCAAAACAACAACCACTAGGAGAAATGGGCTTTGCAAACCAGTGACTTCTTCTAACTGAATCAAAGTGATTTTTATAACAGCAAGATATAATCCACAGAAAATATATTACACAACATGGGAAAAAAACAACTGAATTCAGGTTATTTAATTTTTAATCACAAAATGGAGCTCGAAGAAATGTGTAACTAACTGAAAACAGAAAAGCCCCTCTGATTCCAATGCCAGATCTGAGTTGATGCTATTAACTTTGTCATTTCAGGTAATTACCCTGCTTCTTATACATGCGCTCCCTATAGCAGGGATACAATTAGCATGCTCACATGAACGTGTCTTTTTTCTTTTTTGTTACAGACATTAAAACTCCTGTTGGGAAGGGAAACCATCCTACGTCCACTAGGAACATCCAGGCAGCATGCGCTAGCGTACAATAGGATTATTGCTTCAGGTACAGACAGTGCAAAGTACACACTCTGTGGTCTATCAATAGTACTCCTACCTACCTGGGGTCCGTGGAAATAAAAGGAACCTTAATAGCTACAGAGAAGCCATTATGGGGTCTATAATGAGTAGAGCTAACTCAGTCTAACAGCACTTTAAATCTGAAGACAATTATCACCAGAACTTAAAATACAACAAAAGCAATCTATAAATTAATATTTCTGCAGTGTAGTACTAAATTATTATTTGTGCACTTTATTAGCATGTTAACTTTTCTGATTAGACGTACTTAAACGACAGCTTGTTACTCTCGAAAAACTGAGCCCTACTTTTTTTTTCTTTTTTCTTTTTTTTTTTCCTTTTTTTTTTTTTTTTTTTAAATATAATTTATACTGGGATCTTTCCAAGTGAGTCAGGAGGATGGAACCGGTTACAAGAACGTACAAACCCTAATCCGAAGCAGCACTGAGAAAAAAAAACCCAACGTAATAAAAAGCTTACTATGGCGGTTCTCAACAGTCCAGGTAAAAATGTGGCACCCTTCGAAGAGGGCTTTGTAAAAATGGGAAGTGCTGAGATGCGTGCACACACACACACACACACACACGCACACACACATGCACACATGCACACACACAGAGGTGTGAACACACGTGCACACAGATGCGCCGCACACGCAAACGAAAAGAAAATAACGTGAAGTCAGTTTTGTTTCTGCTTCTGGTAAAGTGCTGAAGACAGAAAGGTTGGTTTGGGCGTGGTGCTATCAAACAGGAAACACATTGTCCATCTATTCAAATGCCAACCCGCAACCGAAACAAAAACGAAACACAAAAAAAAAAAAAGAAAAAAGAAAAAATACCCCGCTCCCCTCCCCTCCCCGCGCCCTTACAGGGGGCCGTGCCGCGCCTCGTACTTGGCCAGCACGTTCTTGCACTTGCCCAGCTCTTTCCTCAGGTCGGCCACCTCCTGCCGGAGCGCCGAGTTCTCCTTCTCCAGGAAGGAGGCCCGGATGGCGATCTGGTTCTCCTTCAGCCGGCGCGCGTCCCGCGACCGCTTGGCAGCCATGTTGTTCTTTCTGCGCCTCGCCCAGTACTTGTCGTCCTGCTCAGTGAACACAGGGAGACACAAACGAGCCGTTAGACGTCCCGCAGGGAGCGGTCCGTGCGATGTGCTCCCTGTGCAGCCCCACCGGCTTTGCTGTGAGTTTGCCTACTGTGCTCTTGAAGCTCAGGAAGCAAATGGGATCCTGGGCTCCATCAGCAGAGGGGTGGCCAGCAGGGACAGGGAGGTGATCGTCCCCCTCTGCTCTGCTCTTGTGAGGCCCGTCTGCAGTGCTGTGTCCAGGTCTGGAGCCCCCAGTACAACACAGACGGAGCTGTTGGAGAGGGTCCAGAGGAGCCACAAAGATGATCAGGGGGCTGGAGCACCTCCCTACAAAGACAGGGCAAGGGAGCTGGGCTTGTTCAGCCTGGAGAAAAGAAGGCTGCGGGGTGACCTCATTGCAGCCTGCAGTACCTAAAGGGAGCCTGCAAACAGGAGGGGAGTCAGCTCTTGGAAAGGGGAGATAACAGCAGGATGAGGGGAAACGGTTTGAAGTTGAGGGAGGGAAGATTGAGGTTGGATGTCAGGGGGAAGTTCTTCACTATGAGAGTGGTGAGGTGCTGGAACAGCTGCCCAGAGAGGCTGTGGATGCCGTGTGCATCCCTAGAGGAGCTCAAGGCCAGGTTGGATGGGGCCCTGGGCAGCCTGGGCTGGCATTAAATGGGGAGGTTGGTGGCCCTGCATGTGGCAGGGGCTTGGAGATTCATGATCCTTCAAGTCCCTTCCAACCTGGGCCATTCTGTGATTCCGTGATTCTGTGATACTCCGATTCAGTGTCCCACTGAGCCCTGACAAGGCAGGGACAGAAGTTACAGACCTGCAGGCACAGCCCTGTGAGCACAGAGCTCTGCTGGTATTTCTGCCAAAATGTTTGCACAAAGCCTCTCATCCTCCTGAGAATGAATTCCTCCAAGGAAAACCAACGCGATACTCTGGTCCGACCCATCTCACAGCTATGCTGACCTACTTAGCACATCCACCTACGTGTGCCATGACTCCCAAGCGGTTGCTCAAGCAGTACCGATTAATACCTGCATGGCCCTGCTCCTCTTTGTCACCCAACACCTGGGGCTCTCTTTTGGAGCCATCGCATCCTCTGCTGCTTGGCTCTTCGCTCTGTTCAGAGCTTTCACTACAGCACCCCAAAGGGTTCGTGTTTGCACACCAGAACAGGAAGTCACTAGAAGAAGTTTTCTTGGCACAGCTTCACAGCCAACTCAGGAATGGCAAAACAAGGACGGCTGCTTTGGTACCATCCACAAAGAGATTCATGCAATGGACTCTAACAGTGAAGAATAAAGCATTTGCCAGAAATAGGTTCGCTCACCTCCAAAGTTTCACAAGTCAGCACGTTCCCAAAGCATTGCCCCAAAAGACTCAGCTCTAGGAGATTTCCTTCAGCTCTAACTTTATACTTAATTTCATCTGATTTCTCCACTCTTCTAAGTAGCATCATTGTTGGTATGAAAGTTAATTAAGCTCAAGAACAATTCACTAAACGCAAAGTGGGCAGAATCTCTTAGGAAAAGTGAAATTCAGACCCCTGAAGAAAAAGTGACACAGCGATTCAGCCTTCAGTCTGCCTGGTGGAGCCATACAGCTCCAACTTCCCTTCCCAGCACCATCCTTCCATTTTTATAAGCTTACATTTTCTTACGCTCTGAGTGCAGCTCTCCTATTCTACCAAGCATGGAAGCACAGCCCCATCTCCTGGGTGAGATCTAAGAGCCATCTGTCCCTACCAAGCAGGGAAACACCACCCACTCCTCTGTCTCTCTGCAGGAAACCTGCCAAGACTAATGCAGCTGCTCTGCATCTTATGCTGCTGCTTGCACAAGGCAAAGCAAGAGCAAAATGACAGCTAGAAGCACTCTACAACTGCTTTGCATTATTTTAGCTGAGCCAGGTGTCCAGTAATGATGATTTGGAGCCAGTGTATCTCTAAATTGCTTTTTACCTGCATTGAGACAGGACCCCCCCCAAAATCCTCTTAAAAACAAGCATGCAGCAAAAAGCTATGACCCAAATCTTGTTTATAATTTCCCATCTCATTCCACTCAAAAAAAAATCAGCTTTAAGCAATTTATTAGTGTGCCACCTAGGCTTCATCCATCTTTATTTTAACAAATTGCTGCGGCAAATCCCTTAATCCAGGCCCAAAAGAGGTAAGGCTGGCATTTCAAAATCACATGCAACCAGAGACGATTGACTGGTCTAATCTGCTTACCCTCCCCGAGAACTCAACAGCCATTCCACATGCCAGGCAGAAGCAGCACTTGGGTCAAGCATTCTGAAATGAGTCAAGGGCATCTGGTGTGGTTATCTCAGGGAAATGAGACCCTGTATTTCTAGCCTTAGACTGAAAACTTATGTGCTCCACTGCTGTGTGCCAGGCAGTGACATTTTCTGCCTCTGTTATGAGGCATTTTTGGCAAAAGCTAACTTTGGCTAGCAAGGATACCTGGGAGATACCACAAAATGATGTACGACACAAATTTCCCTCTCCTTACATCCGTGTAGCCATTTCTGTACTGAGCTTCTCTACTTAGGTAGACCTCACAGTACACTGCAATGCCAACAGAGCATCAAAAATAGTAAAATTTGTCTGAAAAAATAATGGCATGGTACAGAGAAACCTTTCTGAATGAAAACAGAGGACATTACAAAGTGATAGCAACATTACCACCTGAACACCACCAGGACTGTGCTTTCTTTGCTTTTAGCTTGCACAACATTATCCTTAGGGATAAAAATAGCAAACAGCATCAGCTTCTTTCCCTAAATCTATCACTGTGGTTTACACACGTGGCACCACAGCCTCTTTGCACACACCGCCAAAGATTCCCTCTTCCAACAGGCTGTCAATCTGTATCTCAGGGAGCAACAGCAGGATGAAACTCTGCACTGACTACTTCTGATAAAAAGGTCCTCTTGGCAATCACATGCTGGGAACGGAACTTTGAAAATAATGACAATTTTCACAGTTATTTGATAAACTGAATCAGCTGGTCAATTTGTTCAGCTCTCTTCTGAGGAGTTTTTGCTCTTCACATCTCAGAAATGGTGAGAGACATAAACAAGTGTGCTTCCTCTTTTTAAATACTGTGCTGTTATTGCATTATGTTTTAAATATTGTACTAAAATGCACTTACTGGCAGAATTATTTTCTTTGACTTTCCTTAAACAGTTTTAGATTCTTTCACTTAAATTAATAGCATTTAGTGTGGTGTTCCCATTTGTTGTTAAAACACAGAGCTAAAGAAATTTCCAAACAAGACAAAACATATTTTATTCTGTCTCCACAGACACGCTCTGTGAGTGAGGAATTCTTCCTTGAAGACTTTGCAGACTATGCCAATGAGCCAGACAGGGTGGAGGAAAAGGAAACATGATCAGACTGTTTTGTAAGGGGGAAATATGGGACAAATTAAGCCTGTCCAAGGTCACGCAGGAAGTTTCTGGCATACAAAGGAAATTAATATTGATACGAATTTCAACTGTTGATTAACACATGAGGGACATCCTCCCCTCAATCTTCCTCAGAACCACTGACAGTTTTATTCTACAAAAAATGTCATTTTTAGTTTGGCAGATTTACACTACATGAGCAAACAGATTCATGCTCCTAATGCGCATCTGAGAGAACTACTGTCTTAGGGTCTGTGTAGGAACAAACTGGTCACCAGTTCCAATTTACCTTCAGATCATCTGGAATGAAGACTTTGCGAGCTTTCTTAATCATTGGCTGTGGTTTCAGCTCTTCTTCAGAGAATTTGCGCTTACGAGGGTCAAACATCTCCTGGCCAGGAATACTGGAAAGAGCAAGATCTGCGGGGTCAGGTTCGTAGCCAACAGGAACTTGGATGGTCTCTGGATCAATAGGACTTGGTGTGTTTCGGTTCGTTGGCAAGATTTGACCTACAAAAATAAAGGAAGAATTCAGCTGTTAGAAGAAACTATGTAAATAATATCACTGAGCATGGATTTTAAAGGCTCTGTAAATACCAATAACTCTTTAAGCTTTCACTGTAAGTTTGGTAGCAACTCTGCTCAAATATTAGATTGCCCATCTGCAGGGTGCACATTCAGGTCCCGACATGCTCATGCCGTTCTTTTCAAAACTGGTTCCTAATTCTGGTTGCTAATCTTACGTGCCCATTGAGGATCAACGAACCCAGCAGAGCTGCTCTCAAGTGCAGGCAGAGGGCTTACCGCTCCAACCTGTGCCTTACGATCACAGCCTCAGGAACAAATCGTAAGTGCTGTCATTTAGGTCTGATTTATCCACTGCACTGCAATCTTTCCTCTTATTCTCACACAAAGATTTCTAGAATCTGAAGGTGTATTAGTTGCGATAGGAAAAAAGTCTCATCAAAGTGTACAGTCAAGCTGTGCCACAGCTCTCTGCTAAGGAGGTGCTAACTGTTCTCTCAGAAATCTTACTGGAAACGTTTTAAAGACGGTGAAGGAAACCAGCAACATAGCAGGCTACAGTGATGCTCTGCAAAAACGGAAGAACTCTTATGCACACTGTTTACTGCTCTTTTATAAGAACTATTTAAAAGGAGCCTACTGCAAGAAAAGAACTATTATCACATCTACTTCTCTTTTTTTAACCTTCAGTATAGCCTTCAAGACTCCAGTGTGACAAGCCCAGTACAGGCAGCATTCCCACTACAACTCCAATTTACAATCTCAACCAAAGGTTCCAAAAATAGGATCCTAAGGTCAGCTGCCTTTCCCCATGGGCAGAAATTTCAGGAGTTTTCACATGCCTCAGAAGTACCAGCCTCACTGACTTCAGAAGAACTTGTGATTGAAGTAGATATTCCTTTATAATTTTGGCTATTAGTTGATTCACTTTGACTTTAGAGAGATGGTGGCTTTCATAATATCCACACAAACATCCTGTGACTGCATAATATTTCCCTATTCGTGCCTGCATCTGTAATATTGACAGCGTAAAATGGTAAACATGAAGTGTCATTTCTAATTCCAAATCAAGGTCACTGTTAACAATACAGTTTTATTTTAATCTAACAGATTGCAGCAACAATATTGGAACTGCGCAGAAAATGCACCGGGGGATTGCATTGTGCAAACCAGGGCTTACTGACAGGGAGCCTGTCTTTTGTAACTCCCATTTTAAAATAGCACTGATAAAATCAGCTTCCAGGAAAGGTTAGTAAGGGCCTGGGAGAAGAAAAAAGGAGGATCAAAGTTATTTGATTAATATATATATATCTGTATGAGAGAGCAAGAGGAAAGAATTCATCTGCCCGTGTTGCGCCAACGCCGCGCTTCCTCCTGTGCTGCACAACATGGCTGCTGCTGCCAAGGCCTCGGTGCTTCCTGGCAGCCTTCCTCACGGAGCCCAGCAGCACCATGTGCTCAGGGCCGGGCAGCCATGGGATGGTGATTAGCCCACCTCGGCCTGCTGTGCAGGTGCAGACCAACCCCAGGGTCACAGGCAGCAGGACACGGGCAGTGGGACTCCGCTTGTGGGCAGCTTTGGCAGAAAGGCTTTTTGGTCAGACCTGGGGACAACATTGGTTAATAGGTGTTTAAGCTAAACTGTCTTCAAAGGGGGTGGTGGGGAAATCCAAACTATTAACTGTTTTAAAGCCAGCCCAGAAGGCTCAGTAAACCAAGACATTTTTGTACCTTGCTTTAAATGGATAGCTAATCTCATTCCAGATACATGGGCTGGCAGAAACAGGCTTATTTAAAGGATTAAATGCAGGAAAGCTTCCTTTGATGTTAGCATACTTGTATCAGAGCAACCAGATATTCCTTAATGCAGACCAATATGGAGAAACACACAGGTACAAAGCTTGCAAATTCAGTAATGCAGATAAAAATGAAGCAAGCCACTATTTCTGAATACCTCATAACATTTTCAGTGAGCATGCAGGGTATTTCTAAGAGTCACGCAGACTGTGAAATTTGCCCCAGCTTTCTAATTGCCCTCAACAGAAGCACAGGTATTGCAGTACTGCTAAAGTTCTAGGTACAGACTATCAGCTGACATCATTTATCTACAATATGCCATATGACACAATTACATGAGGTTTGTAAGTGAAATTTTACAAGATCTCTCTAAAGAAGGAAAGGGCGTAAAAGCTCTTTTTCAACATGGGATATTGAGGTATTGCGTCTTGCCCAGAGAAAAAAACAACAAACCACTAAAACAAAGAGCATTGCACTTCTAAGTAATCCGGGAGAGGAATGTGCAGTAACCACAATCCTGCCTTCTTACCCACCTGCTCGAACTTTGCTTTGCCCAGTCCAAGCTCCCCGTACTAAAGGTCCTTAAGGACCTTCAAAGCAAGGCTCAGTAAAGGTGACTGCTTTCACTAATGCAGAGCCTGAAAAAATTATGTGCACAGCTAAGCATTATTACCTAGGAGTCTGAAGACTATTATGCTGGAAGAGATTCGCAGGCTCCCAACCACCTGCACACCTCTGTCAGTCTGTGTTTGCTCTCTGCTCTGGTGTGCTCTGCAGATGATCAGGAACTCCACTGAGCACAAGAGAGTTAACGAGGGTGGATGAAACCCCAGGCAGAAAAACCAGTATTTCCTTGTCCAATGTTTTACGTTAGGCAACTCCTGGCACTCTGTATCTTTGTATTTATTCTATCAAGTTTTGCCAATAATGCAAGCCAGGAACCTGTCTTCGTTAGTTTACTGGCTAATGGCCACTGCATCTACGTGGTGCTGGAACTCGTCGTAACCTAAGATGACAGCGTGGGCTGTGCTGGACTTGGCACTGCTGTTAGTGCAGAAGTACAGTATGTGGCCTCATGTTACACTGCTTTTCAACCTCCTCTCCCCCTGTATTCATGGCACTTTAGCTGCGCATCCTTCTGCCAAATTTGTTCAGGGTGTTATTTTTATGCACTAAATTCCTCGCAATCAGAGGTAGGTCAAATAAGAACAGCAATCTGAACGTCATGTGCCTAGCAGCCGACTAATCCTCACATCAGCAAGCTTCACAGCTGTCACAACATCCCGAGAGAGGGCCGGTCAGAGGCCGTGATGCGCAAGGAATCAGCCAAGGAGGAAGCCTCCAGTGCCAGCCGCAAGGCCAGGTGAAGGAAAAGCCTCTGCTGCTCAGCATCAGCAGCCAGATGCCTTCACTGCCAGCCTCTGTATTATTTAAACACTCTGTACTCACAACAGCGGCCACATTTTCACAACAATGAAGTGGCTGGGCTGTTCAGTGTGCTTAGCTTTGTTATCAATGGGGGCTGATGATTGCCAAGTGTTTTGGAAAGATCTTAGCCCCTCCATTTAAGCTGCTGAAACGAGAGCTCTTGAGCACTGAGGTCTTTTGGAAATCCAGCTGCAGAACTCCACAGCGGTGGTGGAAGCAAGCTGGGAACAATGGTTAATGGAAACTTCCCCTCATACCACCCCAGTGATGTGTCTCAACCGTGGCCTGGAGAGACCACAACTATGTCAACACTGGCCTTTTGTCTGGAAGCTTTCCCGCTCGCAGAGCCACACTCCAGCAGCACTGTCTGCCAGGACAGACGCAGCTCCAGGTGGATCCCGGCAGAGAAGTCAGCAGGTTTTGGCAACCCCAGCAGCTACGGCTGCCCCAGCAGTTTGCCTTCGCTAATGCTCTTGGTGTTGCTCTGGCTCCTATTAGCAATAGCAGAAAATTTTCCAGAAGGAAGGACTTGAAAGAAAGTTGGCTGTTCTAACCCTTTCAGTCCTTCTCCTCCCAGCAGAGACTGCCAGCGAGGAAGCTGAACGTAATGGTAATATTTTCAGTGCAGCTCCTTGTTCAAAGAGAAATGGACCGAAGCCATTCACTCATGTCATTTAGGTCACTGAGCAGCCGGTAAGAAAAGAGCAGCTTTTAATTGCTTGCAATAATTAAAATACACAATTCAAAAGTACAGTAGCTTTTTTATATACCTTCATATACAACAGTGCTTTTGTACACCTATAAAACCAAAACATGGAGGTGTTGTGGGGAGTTTGGTCATTTAATCCTGACTCGTAATTTCCCCCTCTTTAAACATCCTGCCTCCAGCTGTGTCTAGGAGAGCTAAGATGGAAATAACCTCTTCAACTGTACCACTACTTGACAGACTTATTACTCGTATTGCAGGAGATGCCTGATGAATTATGTAGAACTCAATTTTGAATCATTCAAGCCCCATAGAAATGTGCCTGATTTTCAGAAAAATCTCCCTTCTCACAGCCCTTCCACTCTTCTCATCAGTTCTGCAGCTGGCTGGAAAACAGCAGCTGAGAAGAGGAAAGAAAGGGAAGATGTTCTAAGAAAAATATTTTCCCTTATTTTTTACACATGCAATGGTGGAAGGAGAAAAAAGAGGAGTTTCTCATTCAATTTATGAACAGCCCAAAGAGAAAAACAGGCGTTTGCAAATCACTTTTCTTTATATAAACTAAAGGTACCTTGGGTATGTCAGTGTTATGATGTAGTGTGGAAGTGCATTGACACCTAATCCTCACCCAGAGCTGCTCCGGAGAACCCCACTGCTCTGTTGGTACCATTTCCAACCCTTTTATCCTGCTGGAGGCAGGCCAGCTTTTTGGGATACTTCTCTCTGTCTGACTGTCCCAGACTGATCTGCTGTCTATTTCTGCATTAACTCCTTCTGCCTCTAGGCAAAGTCACTCAATGCACAGCACAAGGCAGAGCTCAGGAAGCAAGACAGACAAAAGAACCAACCAGATAGCAAAGTAAGAATAGTATTCTGGAGGCTAACATTTATCCACAGGTCACAGAGTTCCTCAGTTACAACATCACAAGCTACATTTTATTTTCCTATCTGATTTCAGTGACCTTCTGCCCCTGAAACATCTGCATGGCTATTAAGACCATCATCTGCACTAACAGGTAGAGAAGAACTAGCCATGCTGCCTCAACCCCAGCCACTCTGCCTGGAGTGAAGGATGCAGGTCACCCTTGGGTGCATTTATGTAAGCAATTCTCATAGGAGCTTTATTTTCTTCCAAAGCAACAGACAAGTGTATTTCGACCACTGCTCCAACCCAGCACAGATATTCTTCTATTTCTTCTCCTCCACAGCCTAAATTCTGCAGAACGTGGAACAACTGCAACCTTTCCTCCGGAAGAAAAATCATCATAATCCAATGCAACAACACATGCACTGCTCCTAACCCACACTAAGAGTTAAGACGTTTTTAAAACATGTACTTTTCAAAGATACCAGCACTGTTTATGAATCTTGAGCATTTAATTATGAAGGAATTGTCATTTCCCCTCTCAGCACTGCGTGCCTCCCGCTCTGGGCCTCTGCAGTATTATTACAGGCAGGACTGGTAGTCTTACTAAGACTGCCTGACACTTCCCAATAGAGGATGCTGTCTTCAGTTTCTCAGGCCTTTGCCAGATTTCAGCCATTCTGTTTGGATTTGAATGTGCCAATTTCTGTTTCTGCCAGAATGGTTCCACAGCTTCCTGAAAAAGTTTCAGCAAAAATACTTTGTTTTGAACCTGCTACAAATTTCTGGCCAACTTTTCCCTGCCCAGTGCTAGTGCTCTGTCCTGGAAGAGAGGAAGAGAGGAAGGGAGCAGGAGAGCTCTGTGCTCACAGCCCACAGCCCCAGCTCCGTGCAGCTCTGCCTCGTGCTCAGTGCCAGTGCAGGGGTGCTGCAAACTGCAGTGCTGCTCAATGCCAGCCTGCATGCCAGATGGGGGGCACATGAGAAAATCCATATTGTCTTTTCAGTGTGCTCTCTGTTCATGCCACTGAGCTTGTTCAGAGTTCTACTGAACCGTATGGCAAGGAAAGTAACAAAACCCAGTTTCTCCAGACATAATTGTTCTCTTTGCAGCCAGACTTCTCCTTCTTAGTTCCTCGTGTCCTCTCACATCTGCAGCAAATGAGGTCAAGATCCAAGATCCTACAGACAACCGCTTCCTTCCTGATACAGCTCTGATTCAACACAGAGCTGGTCTGACCTCTGCATTCAAAAGGGAAAGGATAAAAAGAAGAGGATATAATGTAATTAAAGCCTGTATCTCAAAGCAGAGAAAGGATGGGGCTGCACTATCTGGAGCTGCACATGTGGCCTTTGTTTCAGTGTCTGCAGGCTTTTGAGGGCCTGAATTTGCAAGTCCTGCATGCGGTCAGCACAGTGTGCACACAATGCACTATATGCCTCCAGTGACCTTCAAAAGGGATAAATAAGTAACTGAGGCATCACCATGTGAAATTTTCCACGATGCCCACTGGACTTACAACTCTGCTACTCTCTAAGACTGATACTCTTTAACCTGTGTGAAGACAGCACTTTGTTCCGTGAGGCCCCGTTGCTGACAGCTCCCAGGAAATCAGATTTTTATTCCTTCCTAAACCTGCCCCTACAGCCAGACTGCAGGATGCCAAAAACCATTGTTTCCATTCTCAACAACTCCCTTGCACAGCTGCCACACACAGAGAATAAGGGATTTACCTTGATCCTGGGACAATGCACAGGGATTCCCCTTTTCAAATCCTTGAAAAGCCTCTAAAATGACTTTCTGATTTTTTGTAGGGCTCTGCTTTTCCTACACAGACAGGCCAAGATGACATTTAGAGGGGGCAGAGCTGGAAGAGAAGGTGCATGAAAGCACGCTCATACAGGTATTTCATTTTGGCTTAGAAGCACATTTCACTTCAAGATGCTGCTGTCCTCTGGTATGTTGGAGCTTCACGACATCCTTAGGCACATTATTCACATACAGCACGGTTCCTGAGAAAGTACAATTTGTTTCTGATAGAGAACCTTCCAGAAAAGCATCAGAACTGTCAACCTGTTCTGAAGGAGACAGCGGTCCATTTTTCCTTCCTTAGACCCAGCTTTAATCGATCAGTCCACCAACAGTAGACTTTAACCGAGTCCCTGCTTTAGGCATCAGCCTCATATGGCGTCCATAAATTCCCCTTAAGTAGAATACCACTTTCAGAACGACAAGTTGTGCATTCATGTCACTGCCAACGTCTTCTGCAAATATCCAGAGCAAGTTCTTCTCATATTGCTCTATCTATTTGGCTAATGAACATCCAGGACAGCACGCTCCCAGTCAGTAAACAGGTCTTGCAAAGCCACCATGTAATCCCAGCAGCATATGCCACTCATGAGTCATGTATCTGTTACCCAGTTCTAGTACCCAAGCTGATCTTGCTTGGGCGTGTTATCAAAACACAGCTGAGTGAGATTTGCAGTGGCATGGAGAAGCCACGTGAACCAGGTACATTTCCTCCCACCGGCAGGCAATGCCAGACCTGAGAGACAGACAACAGATGCTATCAGCCCCTGGCTGAATGTATCCCTTCCAAAAAAGGGGTCACCGGGCAGAGTTACAGCGGCTTGCAAATCTCACCTTCTCTTTTGACCTGTTCTGTACACAATACAAATTTGCTCTAGCTGTTCATTGGCTTTTGGTTTTATTTACATTTCTTGTTCACTAAAACAAAGCACGCTCTTTAGGTGGCAAAACTAAATTAAAGCTTTACAGAGAGTTATCTTTATAATCACAATTTAAGAAGCAGAGATGTCAGAATGAGGACAAGTTGTTTTTCCCTAACCTTTTAAGTAAGACTTAATGCATTTTCTTTTCTCTCCAACTTAATTTTAGGACCCTGTAACGAAGCTGGAAAAAAAGAACAGCAACATTTCAAAACAGCAAAAGCCTGTATTTGGTTTGCACAGGAGCCTCGTTTGCTTTTACATACTAATGTCATTCTCACTAGGCACAGACAAAGAAAGCAAAGGTGGTGTGAATGTCCTCTTCTTGGGTACCAGAACAGGATGACAGAGATCTGACTTCCATTATAAAGTATACGAATGCATCACGTAGTCTGAAAATGGGTCAGAGGAGGAAGAGAATGCAACTGAGGCTTAGGGAAAATTCCAGAACAGGCTGCTGCATACAGACGTTACTGGTGAGGCTGTATTTCTTCGTAGCTGCTGCACATTTCTGTAGCACATCAAATACCCAATTCAATTTTGATCCAACTCACAAGTAATTAGGGTTTTACTTTTTGCAATCACACACAGCCAGGCATTCATAAAAACATCAAATTGTTTGAATGTAAACTTGAAGACAACAAGAATTGGCAAATCACTTAACAGTTCACATTTCATGGGAGCTTTACAAATGCATCGGCATTTTTAAAATACACGTAAGCAAACTGGATTCTGTTTTCTGAAAATTTTCATTAAGAGAATTGTAAGCCAATGGTAACCTTAATTACAGTAAACTTATTTTTAATACAGTATTTTTCTTGCAGCAGCCATAGCTGCAAATTACAGAATTAGTTGCCAATCCAGACATACCGACCAACTTTCAAACAATGTCTTGGCACTGAAGCATTTCTTTAACAGAGATACTTCTACCCCCTTCAAATATAGTAAATTTTGTACAATTCTCTGCCTGCTAGCAAACAAAGCCCTCTGTGTGCTGCGCTGGGCACTTGGCAACAGCCAAATGAGCAGCTCTGCGCCACACTGATCAAAAGAAGATGCGTTCTGCTCCCACAGGCATGGTGTCACTGCTGTGCAACACTGTTATTTCAGGATTATATGAGAGGGAGGGAAGGGACAACACACTCAACTGTGGCACCTTCAGTCCTGACAATTCTTACAGTTTGCAGTAAGTGTAACACTGCTTTCCTGTTAGCTGACTCCCACAGCTGGATGATCCGGCACCCTTTTAACATGGTGGTTGTATTCTGTGCCTGGAATAGCTGCAGTACAGCACAGGCCTTATAGTACTTTGCTGTCTAATCCTTCCCAGAGGATTTTTGGAGGGGTCTCGATCCCACATGTTCTGCTCCTCTGTTCACAGTGGGTCATGCACATGCAAAGCTGCTGCGGGCTCCACCACACAGCACTGCTGAATCTGGGGTCGGCCATGCAGAAGGTACATCTGTGCCCAAGTGAAAAGAGAAACACTGGAGAGTTGGAAGGCACCGCAAGCTGAGGGCAGCAGCAATTCATAGGCTTGGAAAATTATGTGGGCTTTACCTTTTACACTCCTGTTAACTCTGATTTTCATGAAGTAGGTGGTGTTGCTACAGCAACTGTCATATCACATCATTTCTACTGACTCTGTCAGGGAGATCATCTTATTTTATCTTAAATTCAGATATGCAGTTCTTCTTCTATTCTAAAGCCTTCTCTATTTTGGATATAAAAAACAACAGAAAACAGAGTTGCACCATATAAATAATACTTCTAAAATGCAGAAAGCCTGTAAGGTTTTTATTTGTTCTCTCTTTACGTACCCAGAAGGGAAAAAGAAACCAGCACTGATGAGATCTATGGTGCTCCAGAGGTTTGGAAATAATTCAAGAGCAGGTCTCACAATTAAGGTGCTTCATGCCTCCTTTAACACATTCTTCCTGCAGAAGCAAACTGCATCCTTGTGCACTACACCAGAAGTAACTAATCCACTCACAGGTGGAAACACCTTGCCTCCTCATGCCGAGGTCCATTTACGTATGTACATTCCACACCACTCACACCCAGCACTTCCCAGCCACTGCACACAGTATGTGGTTCACCCTGCATACATCAACTGCTTAACCTGTGGCCTGGCAGAAGCGCCTATGGAAGCAGAGGCCTTATTTTTACCCAATGCAGAACACTCTGGGCACGAGGTGGCACCCAGCTCAGTAACACCAGAACTCTGTCCAGCCTCACCTGCCTCCATTTCACTGCCTGGATGAGGTCTCTGGGTACTCAATGCAGTGGGCAGGAGCAGTGCCCTGCAACCCTGGGTAAGGCTACGCACACTGTTAAGACATCAGACAGTCTGCAGGTCTGTCAGTCACTCCACAAGCTGCATTTCAGCACCCTGGTACTTGACAACTATTCTTCAGCTCAATTTCCTAACAGAGATGAGTTGTGTGTGATTGGGCTGTGCATGCCTGTGGAGCCTCCTCCCAGCTTTTTCAACTGCTGGGCAACTTCAAACAGATTTGGCAGAGATGTATTATTCTCAAACACGTATTACTAACAAGCTTTTTGAAAACAATGTGAACCAGAGAAATTTGATTTCCTGGAAGAAGGGCTCAATCAGCCAGAGAACCCCCAGAGATGTTGCTGCTTGTGAAGCCAATTCATCAGACGGGCAATAGGAAGGAAGGAGGAGGAATCTTCACCAAATTATTCTTTGTTAAAGCAGTCATGAAAGTCACTTAATCCTCCCATTCCCTACTACAATTAAGTATATTTCTTCACCATATTCCACCCACCCATTTACTATTTCCAGCAATCACAAGTAAAATTATTTGTTTGACAACTGCACTGTTACTTGACAATCCCTCTGAACTCATCACAGACACACACAGCACTGCCAGCCATTAAAACTGTCAGGTGCACATTCCATCTTAACGAGCAGTTTAAGAGAAGGTCAGATGTGGACAACCACGCTGTCTGATATCACCTGAGCACGTATTTAAAATCCCTCTAGAAAGAGCTCCTTTGTATGTTGTGTTATCTCTACCATTTATTATGTAAGCAAGCAATTTAAGTCTTCCAATCAAGACACAGTAGGAGAGTTTGGGAACCACCAGATTTGTCCTGGCAGTGATGAACACTCATTATTGAGTTTGGGACTGGGAGTGAAAGTGAAGATTTCATTAAAATACAAGACAAAAAGCCAGCTGATGAGTGCTAGGTAGGACTCCAGCTAAGAATAGCAGCACTCTGGATTTGTACAGGAAACTGCATGTCTCTGCACACTTGAGGGACATACGCTGACACAGCTCAGTCCTTGCAGGATCAGAGACCCCTTTCCTAACCCTCTTCTGGCTCTCCTTGCTATTATTTCAGTGTTACGAATGTCCACAACATCTGAAGTCTGGAGAAGAATGGGTTAAACTCTGCAAAGAGGAAAAAAAAACAAACAAACACGAAGGAGAAATACCTTTCCTCTTTCTGCTTAACTGGCTAATTGGTGAGCAGGAACCTGCTTGATGAGTTTCAGCAGCTCCTAGAGATCAGGCAAGGCTGCTTCTGAGCGGGCTAAAGCTGCTGCTGTATAAACAGCTTTAAGCTGACCGACAAGGCACCCCTGGCTAAGGCTGCTTTTTCACAACTAAGATTTTCAGAAGGCAATGAAGCAGTTTGCACCCTGAGGACCCAATCAAGCCCAGTAAGAGCACAGAACTGAACTATGTTAAGCAAGATATTCTATGGACATAAAACTATCTTACGGACAGAATTAACAGATGATTTCAAAAATGTTCAGGAAAATGAATAAAGACTAAATAAAATGGAGAGAGCAAAAAACCAAGATTCTAACAAATAACAGTTCCAGGAGCTAAGAAAATTCCAGTCCTAAAGGTTCATATGACAAACTAAAGAGCTTCACTGGATCTGTACAATCCTCTGAGCTTAATACTCAACACATTTATGTATAATGCAAAGATTCTGCTCAAGTAATTAGTGTTTTTGAGTCCAGCTGTCTAAAGAGAAAGCACAAGAGGGTTGATTTTCACACAGGGATTTAAACTGTCCTATATAAGATGTGTAGCTATGTACATAGCATTAAAAAAGAAATAGAGAAACCCTAGTAATATCTTGCTTTAAGTTCAGAACTCCATTAAGTCTTGAATATGCTATCACCCAAGCAGCATCCATAGCAATCAGAGCAAAATACTGGAAAAGATTCACTTAGCACCCTCTGTACTGTTATCTTGACTCCTGTTTATTCATCCTGATGTTTCAATTAACTGAACAACTGACACTGATAAATGGCTATTTACACGAGCTGGGTTCTGACCCCACGAAGCAATCTCCCCTGCCTGGAGTGCTGCAGGCCAACAGCAGCTGAGCCTCATGTCCGGGGTCCTTCCTGCCAGCTCTTCTCTCTCAGGATGCAGGAGGCCCTGTGAGAAGACATCTGTAAATAGATGTTCCATAGAACAACGCACAGATCTGGGGAAATGCACGTAAGTTTTTGCTTGTGTGCATCTGCTCACAGTAACTGCAAAACCAGACTCACAGTCCGAGTTCTGCCTACACGAAACAAACCAACTAAAAACCCACACCTTCAAGAGATGTCCCTTTGTAAAGCTGGGACTGCTCCTCCAATGCTGCTGCTGGTGATGCTGTTTGCACCCCTTTCCTAAGCCTTTTTTTTTTTGTACCATTTTTCATTCAACGGTGCCATCAGAAATACTGGGGTTTCAAACCCAGAGCCAACTTCCCTAAACGTGCTGTATTTTGAAAAGCCCATTTTGGTTTCAGAGAAATAAATGAGTTTGCATCACAAAACCTTTATATCCCCCAAACCCGGAGCCTTCCATACTGCTAAAAAAATCAAATCCAGCTTTATTTTCCTTCCAGAGTCAGGCTGCATGCAAACAGAATCAGAGAAAGGCAAGCTTGGGGTGGAGAACAGAACTGAAGTACGACATCCAGAGCAGGATACTCGTTCTTCTAAAAGCACACTCCTATTTCCAAGATCATTGCTAATCTTTTCACTTTAAAACCACCCTCTTCCCCCAAAACATAGTTTTAAAGATTACAAAGACACACAAGGACAGACTTTATTATTTTAACAATTAGCTATTTTCAGAGCTCCAGCAAATCTGCTTCCTTCCATAGCTGGACTCCAATCAAACCCTAGTGAAGCTTTTGATCTTGGAAAGAGTAACAACACAGCTCTGTTATCGGCACACGGGGGGCAAAGAGGAGGACATCCAGAATTTTTCAATAAAAGAAAGTTAATTGCTTTGACTTGTATTTACCAAAGGTCACGACTACAAGTTTGAGTGCACGTACATAACGGTGCACACTGAGAAATGGTGCACAGAGCAGCCAAAGTGAGCGCTGGGATTATACTACTTATGCATTAAAAAAATAGAAAAAAGAAAAAGGCAGCAAAACAATGCTAGATTACTATCCAAATATACCCCAGTGGATGTCCTGCCAAACAGCAAATATGTGGCTGTAAGCTCCAAAGTGAAATAAAAGCTTGGCCAGGAGCCCAGAGCTTCACTGTATTTTGCTCAGCTAGCCATAGTCTGGCAGAACAGTGTGAACACATTCTCAGCCACGTGATGAAGAAGCCAGTCAGGCCAAGCTGATTTCCTTGTGTTGGGTAAATGTGATCTTCAGACTGTACAGTACACACCAGCAGCTTTGGGAAAACGTGAGAAAGTGGGAAACAACAAGCCATGGGCTATAAACTGAAGGGCAGCAGAAGAATCACTCAAGGATTTGCTTCAACACGTGCCTGCAGAGCTGCCCTTGATGCAGGCGTTAACTGGGCTCCCGGGGCACAGCACATCCTGCAGAGATGTTGAGCACTGTTCATGCACACGGGCTGCATGGGAGATAAATATCACCAGCTTCTTGGGCATGTAGCCCCTGAAAGGAGCTGACTGTGAAGAAAATAGTAAATTTTTCATGGTAAAGGATTATGAGAGCTTCTCATGAGAGCTCACAAGAGTGAAGTCTTGAACAACTTCAAATCCCATATTCAGGAGAGTCAGAGGTACTTAGGCCTCTCAGTAAAGGAAAGCTGTGCGTGTGATGGTAGGACATAACCCAAAGGCTCAGATTTTGCTGACAGTACTTAAACAGCTACCAGGGAATAGCACTGACCATAAAGGAACATTCATGAAATAGAGATAAAATTTGGCCAAGGGAATCAAACCTCAAACCATACAGGGTATAATGGGCTAAGAGTTCTCCCAGTGATAAGCTAGTGTATTTTGATAGTAGTGATAATAATGTTTTCAAATAACTGACTCTGGAAGAGATCAACAGCATCCCTGGCCAGCATCAGGGGTGCACGTGACTCCTGAGAGCACGTAGCATGTGGAAGCAGAAAGAAAAGCCTCCATGCACAAGACCTCAGAAGTTCATCCCTGCTGCAGATAACAGCAGCTTAGATGAAGCACTCGTGAGGGTACATAAGAAAAGTGAGATTTGTTTACTTTCTAACAGAAATAAATTGATAACCTAAACACGTGCAGCAGCTGCTGAAATCAGAGATGCACACAAGTTGACAGTTATACCTCCAGCTCCTTCCCCCTATTTGGCTAATGATTTCTTTTCACATGTTCAAAACAGCTTCGCTTCTAAAGACTACCAGGACGTTCAACAGTGACTTCAACCATGTTGAAGCAGATAAGAAAAGCGTTGCCTAAATCTGGCACTAAGTCCAGTCGCACGGAGATCAGCTGCCCTGCAGCAGCCATGTGATTTTGGATGGATGGATGTCATGTCTCTGAACGCTGGCCTCTGATTTTCTCACTGTTGAAGCAGCAGCTAAGCTAAGGTGTTTCACAGACACCCAAACCACAGCTGTCCAACACCTGTAACTAACTGCAGGCCTGTGGTTCATCCTTCTTAAAAGGTGGGTACGTGGGATAACTTGAAACATGTTACACTCATTTCTAATTCCCCCAATTAGGGATACAGCTAAGTCATGCAGGTGTTCAGGTCAATCTTCGGTTCCCGTTTACTCAATTTGTACTACTATTAACAAATGACTCAACCACCATAAGGAACAGCCTAATACCACCTCAGGAAAACCTACATCAGCACACGCCATTTTTTCCCCTATGTGAATTAGAGTAAGGCATTGTAACAGTGCAGTTAAGTGACATGGCAAAAACTTCGGGCTCTGACTTCAATCCATATTTTATATTTATGCTCTTCTCTCCAAAGAAAACAGACTGGACTACAGGGGGGAATTAATCTCTCCTTTTTCATTGCACTCCTGCTGACACAAAGGGCAGGCCCTTATGCAGTGGGAGCCACCCACCAGCCTCTCTGACCTGCAGCCCTGAGGAAGGCTGGAAATGGGGGAGTAGGAATGAAACGAAGGTATCCTAAGGTATCCTCAGCTTCACCCCTCAAAGTCCTGTCCTTCCCAGTCTCCAAAGCGATGCTCACCAGCTGACTGGGCTCCAACTCTGATCACCCATCCTTAGCTATCTGCTCACTGCCTGAGCTGGAAGCCATCCATCACCCCACCCCTCAACCTGTGGTAAACAAAGGGAACTGGGCTCCTCCGTGGGGATAGCTCAGCACAGAAAATGGATACAGCAAATTAAATTATCTCACAAAGTAAGGAAGACAAGAAAATAATTGAGCAAATACACACAGCTGTGAAAATTTTACTTAATGCATCCAAAACAATGAAAACAACTGAGCAGGAAGCTCAGTGCTTGCAGTTATTTCAGATCTGTATCTGAATTTTTACTCATCCAAAGCTAAGCTCAAGGCAACGTCTTTGACTTACACTACTGAGATATGTTACCATTTCTTTTTATTTTAAGCTTTAACTTAATCTGGAGAAAGCAAGATGAAACGATTTAGTGTCTTTTTCATGCAGCTTTAAAAAAGAATTATTTTAAAAGTCACTTCATACAGCATGTACCACTTTGTGATGCCAGTGCCAGACAAAATGGAGTTTCAGGACTTAGATAAGCGCTACCATGCCAAAAAGGGACTGAACCATCCTGATGCTGGGCTGGAAGCAGAGAGCTGAACTCTGTTCTAACAGATGTCTGAATGCCCCAGCAAGTGTGTGCACTCAGGGTAGAGGGAACAGGGTGCTAAGGGAGCAGGAGAGTCCACCCAGCAGTGCTGTATTATACTGCAAGCATGTTGTGTCATTACAGCTTTATCCCGACACACCCATATTTACAGCACACAATGTACTGTACAATTCACAATGCCAAGAAACTCAACATATCTAATCTGGCAGAAAAACAAAGTCATATCAGGTTAATCCAATTCTTACATTGCACAACTTTGAAAAGCCAATAGGAAAACAAGTCTTCCCCTCGCTCCCGCTCCCCCTTTCCTCCTTGAGCACACATACCCTGCCACGACCTACTTTTCTCTTTGATCCCTGAACATCTTTAGCCCACTCTCACCATCCCATGTTTCTCACTCACTCCTAACCCACCTCTGCCTCCGACCCTGCTGGAAAGTTACACTGATAAGCACAAGCCATAGAAGGGAACTTTGTGCAGAAACACGCTGCAAAGAATGAATGGCAAGACACACAGACAGGGTCACTTGGACATCTGCCCACGTGCGATACTGCAATAACTGCAACGAGATAACAGGCCTCAAATTTAAACTTGGCTGACCGCAAGGGAGCTTCAAGCTGGGCAGCGGAGCTGGGGTGCATAGGATATAGCAAGGTTGCACAAAGGTTCAGGTTTTAGGTAAAGTTGTTCAACTATAGAGAGGATCAAGATCATTCCATTGCCTGCTTTAGTGCTCTCAGGGTTCTGTCCACAAACCCAATGGCTGGTTTTCTAATTTCTATTGTTAAATGAAACCTTAGAGTCATGTAACGGCAAGACTCAAGGAGATGAGGATTTTAAAGGAAGAATAATGGTGGAAAGACATTTGGGACAACTGCACCCCTTCCCAGTAAATAAAACTCAGCTTCTTGCAGATTGGTTTCTCAAAGTGAATCAACACCTCATGGTATCCATAAAGGTGTCAGCTCTCACAGAAGAATTTCAAGCACATCAAGCTCTTTAAAGGTCTTATGTAAATTCTCTGATACAGAAAATGCACATTTACATCCCCACAGCTCCCCTGCTCACTAACATATTCCTATCCTATCCACACATCTACTTTCAAGAAATTTTAGCAATGTAATTATTCTTTGCAAATTCCCACTCTCTTGCCACATTTGGTTAAAAACAGACAATTACTCAAGAACTATGACCAGGAACATGCAAGAGGCCATGCACACCTAGGATGAATGGATAAGGTTCACTTTCACAGCAGAATAGGTAAAAATAAGAAACCCTATCCATCTACGGCTGTAAGCAACAGAGCTGCAAGATTTACATACATAAAATGACCGACTGTCCCACACTGTAATGAGGCCACAGCTGCAGGGATTGCAGACGTCAGTAACATCTGTATCTCCACTATGCAGCACAAAAGGGAACAGTGGTATGTCTGATTGCTGCAGGGTCCTTCAAATTAAGTCAGTTTAACCCTCTCCGTTTTAATGAGGAACAGGATTTACTCTCAAGTGCCTGGTTTCCACTTACTAAGCTTTAGAAGCTAAGCACCCAGCTGTTTTTGAAACAGACTCCTTGCTGAAGTAAGACTTGCTTCCAAATCTTGCAACAGTGACTTTGTGAAAGTGCCTGAACTGTTTGAAATCACCTCCTTCATTTCAGTGCAGTCCCTCTCACGCAGAGTCTGCTCCATATTCTGCAGCCTTGTGTAAAGCAGGCTTCCACAAGAAGGTTTAGTACTACTGTTTCATTAACTTGTGTTCAAGCACTGGATGCCCCAGAAAACAGAACTCTGCAGAAGTATTCAGCATTTAGAAGTTTCACATTATTATTCTTTCAGTTTTCCAAAATGCAATCTACAGTTTCTTTCCTTGTCTCCTTAGAATCTCAAGTTATAAGCAGTTACAGTTAGACCACTTCTAATTTGTTCTCCTTTATCACAATTACTGCACTTAGCAGGTCACCTCAAACACGCCTGCATACAAGGACTAAGAGAGTGGGGAACCTCACAAACATTTCAAAAACAAAACTAAGGTCCAATCATTGCCACCCAAAGTAATGGATCTTGCTATGGATGGAAAGCCCTGTTCATTCGTTTATTACATTCAGGAGTACCAACCAGCTCTGTAATGAATTACTTAATCTTTGACCTATTGTCCACTGCCACGTTCCAGAACAAAGAATTTATAGCAAGCTGAGTTCCCTAAGGCTAATTGGAAGAACTTTTCTAAACCATTCTTCATCCTTCACCAATCTCTGCCAAAAAGTGCCCTTTTGCCTCTCTGCTTATACACCTGAATAGCTAACACTTCACTGCAAATGAGCTACAGCTGTAGGTCTCTCTGGCATCTGCTTGTAGTACCTGCCTGCTAATGCACTGATCTATAGGTACCTGTGCAGTGATAACCCAGATTTGTGCTTCACTTAATGACTACCTGAGTTTCTAGGATCCTCATGCAATCTGGATTTTTTTCCTTCCTCCTGCCTGGGTCCACGCACCAGAACATAAGCTTATGAGCAGAGCGTCAGAATTCTCAATGTCTGTTTTAATTAAACAGCAAATAATATGAACAAGAGAATGCTAGCAATAAGATAAAGAGCAAAAGCTGCTTCTCTCAAAATCAAACAGAGAACCTTTAAACCAAAGGATGCCACATCACAGAAGCTAAGCAAGTGAAAGCCTAGGCCAACTTCAGCCCTGGCAAGATTCAATTCAACCAGAGAACAGAACGTAGAACTGTAGCCATACAACACCTTCATGCGTGTCAGAAAATGTGAGAAGTTGAACAGTAACTAGTATTCCTATCAAACATGATGGATGGCACCTCAGCTGCACAAAGCTGCCCAGCTCCAGCCCAAGCAGAAAAAAACCACAATGAAACACTGCAGCACCCATATTACGTCTGAAGCTCCCAGGACCAAGTTCAACTTTCCGACAGAAAGCTTCTTTAATGCTATTTGCTAGTTTCTTCAACACTGTTAGCTCATGGGGGAAAAAAAAAAAGCCATAAAAGCTCAGAATCTGTTCATCATGTATTTATTTTGACACTGATGTGCATCTCAACGTTTGTTTTCCATACTTAATCTTCATGTATAACTTGCTCCACTAGTTACTATTGTATTTGAGGTTTAAGTAAATGTTTATTTCCCCCCCATTTACTTCACATGGAATAGATCAAACCACAGCCTCTTCCTTAATATAAAACTTAGTTGAAATACACTTTCCTGACTCTCAGCATCTTTTGTGGAATTCAGACAAAGTATTGCAATATTTTATGAAAGTGAGCCTTCAAGAAAGCAAGCTAACAATTACGTTAGCATGTAAAGCAAGATGCCAAGCTTCTGATTTCATAACGCTCTAAAGTACTCTTTACTGATGACAAATATGTCCTTTCAGTCTGAGAAAACTCCATGGGTACACTGAAACCAGCTACCCCCCTCCTCCCAGAGGAAAAAAATGCACAAAGATAAACGACAGGAGAATGGATGGTGACATTCTGCTGCTCCACCTAGAAGCTGATGAGGGACAGCAATCAACAAATCACTAATTGTATGAGGAGTAAAGCACTCATCACTGAGATTAATTGGCAGAATCTGGTCACAGTTAGCTCCCACCATTGCCAATCTCTCACATAAGCATGGAGGGATTACAGCAACTTAATAAGTACCCCAGTAGTTTCATCTAATCAGATAATATCAATGTCTTCTTCATATACATCTCCTGATGACGTCTTGTCTCTTTTAACTACAAGATACTGTTCTGTGAAGGACTACAGGGTGTGCTCTCTTCTTCAAAACCAACTCTCTGCACTAGGCAACCTTTCTGGGATGGGAAGCAGGCCTACAAGAAAGACAACAGTACTGCAATAAGTTTGACTCCCAGGCATCCTTCAAATACCTTCCTCAGGGGAAAAAGCACCCACTGGCCCCTCAGTGTATCCTGTTCCTAATCTGAGTTAGCCCTGGCTCACATAAGTGGCTCTGTTGGTGCAGAAAGTGCTGATCCACACAAGAAACTTAGAGGCAGGCCAGGTATTTTCTAAAAAAGCAGTAAAAAACCCGAGGTCTTTCTTGCTGTTTACTGTTTGAACTCCTAAGAAACTTCAAGTTCTTTCACGTAGCTGAGCAATTATTTAACCAATAATCAAATTTTGGCAGCAAATATTAAAATTAGATCTTCTGACAGAGACTCAGTGTTCTTGCTTCTAGCATTAACAAGGCTTGTTCGTTCAGCACTTTTTCCCCTGTTATCATATGACAGGCTATTTTTAATATTTGCCAGAATATATTTTGCATCTTCCTTTGATCCGGAAAGCAGTTTGTGAGGCTCGCCTGCACGCTGCACCCTCCTTGCTGCTGCAGTCCACAGAGCCGCGCTTTTCCGCCCGGCTGCGGTTTCGGTAGCGCAGGAGCACACAGCCACGCACACATGCCTGCTGCTCCAACAAAAGCTGTGCTGAACAGGCTGCACAGGGGACTGCCACGTGCCTGAGCACATGGTCACGCAGGCAGCAGCCATTCAGAGCCTCACGTGAGAAGCAATGTGAAGAGCAGCTCTGGTACCAGCCTGCCTGGCCGGTCATTCCCATGTTATCACGTGGGATGGCAAGGGTCAGGAAATTCCCAGCACTTCTCGGTGCTGGAGGTGGAATCCTTTGCTTCTGAAAAAGGGGGGCTCAGGTTTTGACTCATGTAACACCTGCTTGTAAACAAAGATTAAAGGTTCGGAGAGGATTCCTCATCCAAGCCGTCTGCTGGAAGCACTGCCTTCCGCGCTGCAGAGGCCAGCTAGAAGGGGAGGTCACGTTAAGAAACACATGGGAAGGAGGACTACAATGCAGGGAGTGCTGCACACACACCCTTCTGTGGGCTGCCCCCTCACCAGGGCATTCCCAGCATGCAGCTGGATGCAGCAGAGGCAGCCATCCCCAGCCAGAAGGTACACCCAGCTCAAAGAGGAGTGAAGAGAACACCAAACCCACCCAGTCCTGCCCACTGTCAATCATTACAACTCTGTATCTATGCAACGAGCAAAAAGTAATGGATAACGTGCTCTAGATGACATCTCCCCACGGAGCACATACAATATGGCATTGAATTAAAATCTTACAGGAGGGGAGTTGGGAGAGCACAATTCAAATAGGAATGGTTTTCAGCTTTCTGATCAGTGCACTCCTGACTCTCCACTTATTTTGTTACTGAAAGCAACAATTCACAGATGACATTATATATCTGCAACAGATTACAAAGCTTGTTCTTCTATTTTTTTTTTTTTCCCCTTTATCTTCAGGGTATCCTGCTCAAGTAGGACCAGGGCATCCAGCAATCCAAGCATCACAGAGCAAAAACCACCCTCGTGGAAATGCGATGACAGGGAGGGCTTTGTACGCTTTCCAAGGCCCTGTCTGCCACAGGGAGCTGGGCTGTAATAATGCATGGGACATCAGTGTGCTTGTACCTTCTGTGACACAGCCCCATATCCAAAGCTTTGGTGGCAACCAAACTTGACATCTAAATCTCAAAGTATTTTCTAAGTAGAGCAGCCCTCCAACTTACCCAATGTTTCCAAAGCCAAACCCTTTACATTGCTCCCCAGTTCAGCCAAGTAAAGGCAACGCAGAGAGAACAGGCAGATAAAAGCAACCACTGACCAATTAACTGCAAAATCTGATCCTCCTTTTATGTACAAACAGCTGAGCACTCCCAGTTTCCTTAAGGGACTGCACAGTTAAGTGGAGGGACACTTAATAAAGCTATCTTTATCAAGCACTCTTTTTCTGAAGGAGCTTAGTTTTCTACCAACTAATCAGCACTCAGTACAGGAAAAACATATGTTTTAAAGGATGATGGTTTGTAATACTAAAATAAATCACAATACTGCTTATTAATAAAAGATACTGTGAACAAGAGATGCATTTTATTCCAATCCTACAAAAAACACTATCCTGCATCCCTCCTATTCAAAGGCAAACCAGTTTTTCCTACACGGAGATTCCCAAAACAGGATTTGATGGCAACGTAGGTGTTTACTTTAACCTTTACTATAATTCATAAAAAATTGGCGAGACAGTACATTTCTCTAACAATCAGACAACCCAAGAAGTTGGAAATAAAAAGTCTGTTCTATTTATAAGGAATTTGTTGTTCCATTTTAGTTTCTTTGCTTGTTTTCCTCTCTCCCTGAGGGTTCTGTAATGTCACGTTTACAGACACAGTCAGCCCAGCTCTGGTGGGCCCAAGCACACTTCTCACCGAAAGCCAGGGCAAATTCCCAGATCTCTTCCACAGATACTATACAGTGCATATCAGCAGAAGCCAATGATGCCACTCAGATAAGCCGTGTATTTCAACACACACACAAAATTAAACCTTAAGCCAGTTTTCTGCAGATCTCTATGTCTGAGATACACCATACAGACACATAAACCACATCTGGTGTTCCAGACTCCCAAACACAGCCTCCACATACACACTGTGTGCACAGTAAGATTTGTAGCCAGCCGCATGCGATATGCTGATGCTAACTGCCCCGGTGTCGTGTAAAGCAGGGATGTGAGAAGCACAGCATTTGATCCTCCTTCAGCCCCAGCTCACACAGGCTTACATTATAATATTAATTAAAACAAAACCCAAAGTACAAAATTGCTTAAGAAATGAAAACTGAATTTTTTAGGTGATAGCAAGTAATACCATGAGAAATTAATTTTATTGAAACTATTTTAGACTCTGTTGGTGCATTCTTTCCAGTAGTACAAATTAAAACAGCTATGCACAGGGAAACAGTAGTTGACATCAATTGAAAAAGAAACCTCGATTCATGTAAGTTCATAAAAATAGTTTTTAAAAGTCCTATAGGACTTTCTTTAACCAAGAAGTTCCAGTGCAATGATTTTGACATTTACATTCAGACAAACTTTCATATGTCAAAGCAGCAAATTTACCCCGGCACTTTCATGACAACCTTAAATGGACACTTTTATTTTACTGATTTTTTTTAATAAATACCATCTTACCTTAAAACAGATTATTGATTGGACTTTCTCCATGACAACACAAAAATATTCCAACAACTGGACAACTAACAACACTACGGTTGTCACAGTACCTATCTGCAATTGGGGAAAAAATGTTATTGCTAAGAAAATGAATGAGCTTACCCTTAAAAAACAAAAAACAACTTTAATAAAAAAAACCTGTATTACTCTTAAGACAACATGGCATGGGGAAAAAAATACCTTCAAGTTCAGAAGCTTTCTCCTGCCCCAAGAGACCTGACTTCTTTTACACCAATAAACGAGCGCACAGTTTCTAGTGAGAGAAGTTAGTAACCCCAAGCTGCAAACAGCTCAGGGAAAAATCCGAAAATCAATGAGATGAAAATAAGCCGTGCAGGCAGCTGATCACAAATAAATTCTGACAGGTGATCATTAAAAGCCTGGCCCATAACTAGGCTCCCCTGAGAAGAACAAGGACAGACTGTCTGCTTTTAATGCACAAGTGACAGAAAATGGGGTAGCATACCCGCACTATTTTTAAAGACTCGCTTGGGAGAAGCAAGATTTTGTTTTCTATTCCACTCCTGCCAACTCCAGATATATTTTAACATTGGACGCGCTCACAAGTTACTGGTTAACTAAGAAATGCCTTGAAACTGAAAGACAGAAATGAAGTAAGATCCACATACAGCGAGCAAACAAAATCCATGACCCAACACACACACGACTTAGGGCCAAAGGCTCTGCTGACAGGTTTGGGGTGCTCTGGGGGTGCTCTACTTCTTTTTAATGAAAAAGGTACATTGTAGGCTTTTAAGACTTTTCTACTTCATCCTGTTTTACAACTGTTGTCCTTCTATTTATTTATTTTGCCTCCTTATCAGATGACTCTGACAATGACTTCGCACGCTGAGCGTGGCAAGCGATCAAGCGGAGTGGAGAGGAGCGGTTTCCTGCTCCCACGAGCACGCTTTGCTCCAGCAAGCCTTGTGAGAGCAGAAGGGCACAATAAGCCAGCCTTGGACTTCTTTTTCAGGGGGGAAAAAAAAAAAAAAGCAAAGCTCCATGTTTTCCGAACTTTAAAGTTGACTCTATTCTGCAGGCCATGATCTCAGCCTTGCTGGTATCAAGCCAGAGCAGTTACTCTAGATGTGCACTGGTGTCTCTAAAGGGACTGTTTGAAGCATTAATAAACAGATAGAAGAGTTTCACTGACACCAAGCAGGTTTGAAACCTGTTAGGATCAGAAATCGGCTCCCTGTCAATTTCTTTTTTGCCTCCAACTAAAAGTAACCATAGGTGTAACACATTAACTCTGGACAGAGCTGCACTCAGCCTATGCTACTTTAAGAAAGGTTACAATGCAATTACAAGATTTAGTTTGTTGCACCAGCTATGGCAAATTTTGCTATGCTCAATAAGGAATAAGATCACAGCCAAAGCTTAGAACAGGAAGCATGGTCCAAGGATTATCTTAAAAAATAATTACCAAGGCTACAACTCAAATACAGGTAAGAAAAATAATGGTCCTTCTCCCTGTTCATTTCACATCATGGCATACACACGTTACTATTTTGTTCATGTGTTTTTCATCTGCTATTAGCAGGCTACCAAAGAAGAAAAGACAACAGGAAAGTTCTCTTGGAATTCTTGCAGCTTCCTGACATAAGTTAAGCAAAAATCCCTATGGAGCAGCTTAACAATACCTAGAGCTACTTTCCTTTTCTGAATACAAATGCCACAAATCACATCAGCCCTCTCTAAACTGCCTGTCAAGCATACAGTGCGAAGCAGTGATGTACAGCGGGGAGGGAGGCTCACGCCACAATCCAGAGGAAGCTCTGAGGGCTGATTTACCTGGTCTGACCGGGCTCTGCATGCAGTTCTGCGACACCATGCCTGGGTGGACTGAAGTAGAAGCCCTGCTGCTGAGGTCCATGACAGAAGGGGATGCTGAGGTAGCTTGCTGCAGACCTGGCTGGTGTGGGCTATGCTCGTGCTGGTTTGGGCTGGGTGGAATGCCATTTTCTGAGAGGAACTCTTCCAGGTCCATGTATTCCAACTGGAAAGTGTCTCCATCGTATGGCAGCGTCTTGTCCCATAATGTCGGGCCCAAGAAAGCAGACTGAGGGACTGTGGTACTGGTGCTGTCATCCTCTAACTTCTTCTCTTTGTCTTTTTCTTTACCGAATGCTTAAACAAAACAGATAACAATGATGTAAGAGCTGAGTAATTAAAATATTACCACTCCTTATTTCTTACAGCCGAAGTTGCAGGGGAAATGAGTATTAGCTTTATAAAATCAGTTCCCTTGATTCACTCTGTTAAGTGCAGCATGGAAGGGTCATGACAACCGAGCACCTTTACTGGATGTAGCCACGCTTGTTTTTTTCTGCTCCTTTTAGTTAAGGATCCCAATGCATGCTTGGATTTGAAGCCAGCATGTGAGTAACAGCAAGCTGGGAGATACTGCTGTATCCTGCTGGAAAGGAACGGTCTTGACCTAAACCTGAAGGGGTTGTTATAAGGTCACATTTAAAAAATTAAGGTCCCACTCTTGCAGTCCTTGAATTTAATAACTGTTTTGCTTGCTTTAAGGTGGCCTCATACTCAGCAGCAAATTACAAAATATATCATTTGAAGAAATAACACTACTAATGCTTTAAAGTTTCTAACTCAGAGCAGCAAAGTCTAACTGGCCTTATGTTGATGTTCAAGGGTAGAATCAAAGCAAAAAAACAGTAACAAAAAAAAAACTTCAAGCGATGTTTCCTACCCGTCCCTACAACGAAGAGCTGTAGGGAAACACCCCATTTCCCTCAGACATTTGGGAGACTCCGAAGGGACACGGTCAGCAGCGCCGTGCCCGCACCGCACGGCCCGCGGCTCTGCGGGACCTCACGGCTCTCTGCTCCCGCGGTGCTGAGAGGCTCGCAGCCGAACCGGAGCTCGCAACTCTCCGCGGCGGCGGACGAGCGCTGGGTCGGGGCGGCAGCGTCCGGCGCCGCACCGAAGCCGTCCCGGTACCGAAGCGCGCGGGGACGGCAGCGGCGCCGAGCCGCCATTTCGGGGCGCGCTGCGAGGGGCGCAGAGGGGCGGCGGGGGGAGTGCGGGACCGCGGCGGCCCGGGGGGCCTCACCGTCTTCGTGAGCGAGCGGCAGCTTGAGCGGGTTTTCCAGCAGGGATTTCAGCACCCCGTAGGTGGGAGGTAGGAAGGTGGGGTTCAGCGGGAGCGGCCGCGACATGGTGGGCTTTCCCTCGGGGCGAGCTGCGCGGCAGCGGCTCCTTCAGCCTTCCTCCGGCGGTGCCGCGGCGAAACGGGAGTTGCGGGGCCGGGCCGAGGGACGGCTGCAGGCCGCCGGGCAGAGGGAGCGGGAGAAGCGCCTCCGCCGCGCAGCTCCTCCGGCACCGCCGCTCCCGCTGTGCGCCGCGCGCCCCGGCCGCGCGCCCATGTGCAGGCGCTGCCGCTGCTGACGTCACGAACGGCGCGGCCCCGCCATTGGCGGGGGGGGGTTGAGGCGGGCGGCCCCGACCCTCGGCCCCGCCCCGGGGCGGTGTCGCCACAGCCGCGCCCCCTCAGCGGCACGCGCGGTGGCCGTTGCCCGCGGTGCGGCGGGGCAGGGCGGGGCGGCGGGTGCTGCCCATGCTGCCCATGCTGCCCATGCTGCCCATGCGTCGCTCTCTTCGCGCTGCCCCGGGCCTGGCGCCGTTTCCATGGTAACCGGGAGGCAGCGAGCTGCGCGTGATCGCGTGGCCCCGCGGGAGCCTTCGGCCGTGCCCGAGATGATGCGGGTCCCTCCGGCCGGGCCGGGCGTGCCGCTGGGAGAGCGGCGGGGCAGCGTGTGAGCGGGCCGGGGAGCTGCCGGGTACGGACCGCTGAGGGCCAAACTGCTGTCATTGGAAAGACTGAATTGCAAAAGTATGGAGGGAGCGACGTAGAGGAGCGGTGCTCGTGGTGTTATGGCACGGAGTGCTTCTTCTGCACGGTGTAAAGATAGAATAAACAGTGAGGCATCGGTGGAGTGACAAAGGATCGCTGTGCCAGCGCTGTGGGAATGGCGCGGCAGTGACCAGCAGGCTATAAGGACAGAGCGGAACTGCTTCTGTGGCTGTTGACATAATTGGCATTTTCTACAAAAATATACTAAAAAAAAACCCCACCAAGTTGTTTTTTAGGTACCGGGGACCTGAATGCACCAGCCCTGTCATCAGATGGGTGCTGCAGAGCCTATTTGTGACCGAGGTATGAGGGCTGCTCCAAAAGTAGTGCCTCCTGTTTTGTCACGTTGGCCCATGATGTCAGAGGCAGATGCTGGCATGGCAGCAGAGGTTGAACCTTCCCACCAACATCTCGCTCCATTTCGTTCTGATGGCTGCAGATGGGAGGTCTGACAGAACGGTGTCTGACATGGGAGTACAAATGGAGCAAAGAGGTAGAACTGAATTCCTCCATGCTCAAAAAATTGCACCCACTGACGTTCATCATGGCTGCTGAATGTTGATGAAGGCCAAGCAGTGGATGTGAGCACAGGGAGGGGCGGTGCTGCATCCCAGCAGTGGGGCAGAGGGTCACCTCCTTGTGCAGGTCCTTATGAGCGCAGCATGCAGCTCTTGTTCATCGCTGGCAAAATTCACAACTAATGTTGGCGACTTTGATGAAACGCAGTGTTTCTTGAAGTTGAAAACATGCTCTATCAGTGTTGTTGCGCTCTTCTTATCTGTTAGTTTCCATGGAAATAAACGGGAGGCATTACTTTTGGAGCAACCTACGCACATGAAAGTTAAGAACAAATCTTCCAAGATTATTATTATTATTATTTTCTGTGCAATTATTTCCTAGCAATTGGAAACACAACTTAGGATGCAGGCACGGTGACGCTTAAGTTCCCTTCTCCCTGCAGCGCCCGGCGGGAGCACAGCCGGGGGCGCGAGCCCCGCAGCAGGGAGGGGTGAAAGGAGGGAGCGCGGGGCTCGTCACGTGAGCGCGCGGGCTGACCTACTTTGGGCCAATCGCAGCACGCGAAGCCCCGCGCGCCTCCCGCAGCAGCGCCACAGCGTGGAGCCGCCGCAACGGTCGCTCCACGCGCCCCGCCCCGCCCCCTGCGTGGCGCCTCGCCTCACCTCACGGCACCTCGGCCGTTTTGTCTTCTAAATACGTTTTTTTGGGTGGGCGGAGGGAGAAAATTGCAAAAGTAGCGGGAAGGATGCAAAAGCAGGAGAGCGCGGTTTGGGGAGCGTGCAGAGAAGCAGTTCCCCCTGGCTGAAATACTTCGGTTTGGCACCGCCCTCCCGCAGGCTGCACGGAGATGCGGAAGGGACAACGGCTCCAGCCTTTGTTTTAGGCGTAAAACAGCAGAGCAGCCTCAGCTTGGCCTCGGGCGTCAGTCTCCTCCATCTGCCCGACAGGACCCGTTACTCAGAGGTGCATAGAAAGACAAATGCTTACGTTTAGACACCCACATCCCAGGCAGAGCTCAGAGCCGGCAGCTCCTGAAGGGCAACACGAAGCCCCAGCAGCACGCCCTGCTGACTGCTGCCCGCGCGGCTCCTGTGAGCAAGGACCTCTGCTGAAGGAACCACCGTCTGCCCCCTCCGTTTTTATTATTTCATTTCTTTTCAAAGGTTTTTAATGAATGTGGGAGAGACAGGTTTGGAACAGCGTTGGGGTGATGGCAGAGGAAGTTCTCTGAAGTAATCTGGGGGCAGTGCCAAGAGCCATTCCAGTTCTCAGAAAAATAACCAGTCACTGCTTATGTGCTGGGAGTTGAAAGATTGATCATTTTTGCTGCCAACATTTACAGTCAGTCCTGACCATGACAGTAGATCAAATACATGTACTTTTCTGGACAGCTGACCTGGTTTGAACTCAATGAGTGTTAAATCTCAACGATGACTATGTTTATTTAATAAATACTTTGCTATATTTTTTAAAGCAACCATAACCTCACCAAGCACCAAGCAGCCTCTTAGGACTGTTTCAAACACCTGGTGCCCTTGGTACCTTGGGGAATTGCTCAGACCCCACAGGTGTGACTAGCTGGTGAAATGAGATGACACAGCTGGACTGAGACAAGCCACAAAGAAGTCGCTGGCCTGTTCTGCAGTTGGACATTGATTGGAACGAGAGTAGCTTCCAGCTGGTGCCAGTGGGAGAAACAATTTGATCCTTTCTCTGTGCTCGGCTCCTATTCCTTTCTCACTTTTGGCTTGCGTGCAGCAGGAAGGCAGTTAGAAATAGCTGTTCTTACATGCTTAGACTGTTTGATTTTGGAACTTGGCGCTGGTTTTACTGGAGATAGAAGAGCACCCACAAGCAGAGAATGAAACATCCCATCCCCAGGCAGAGCTGTAACGGGAGAAAGGAGTGAAAGGTGAGCATCTCTTCCTTATTCAGAGTTTCTAGCGAAGTCAATGACCCAGATTTCTCTGACTTCAAATGGCTGTTTTCAGCAAGCTTGCCAGAGGCATGGTGCTGGGGAAGGTCAGGCAGAATTCAGCCTCAAGTGTTCTGCATGTTCAGGCTTATCAGATCTGGATTTGTAAAACTTCATACTGAACACTCACTAAAATCTGACCAGTGCCCTGGGCTCCAGACTTGCAAGGCAGCTGCCCAAAGCTTGGGATTCCTTTGTCTGTACTTCTGGGCTCAGTTCTGTAACAGTCGCCTTGTTCTGAGATTTTACTCTTAAAAAAATTACAGAAAACCAGTTTTTAATCTGTGGTATTTATTAAGAACCTAGAAATACAATAAACCTCTTTACGTTCTCAAGGAAGCCTGACCTGCTGGAAAACTGGGACAAGTCCTGCAGACAACAATCAACCTTCCAAACAAAGGCATTAGAAGCCATGCTATGCCTTTTTATGAAAGAATCGTCATAACAGCACACATTTTAAAAGAACAGCAAGCAGTGCAGGAGTGCTCGTTACTAACCTGTATGCAGTTTATCCTGAAGGACTGGATCCATTAAGGCTTGCAGGTGAGATTTCCCCCCCTCATTGCACCCCTCCTTACCACCCCAAAATGTTTTCCCACTCAGTTATATGCAGTAGTGGAGAAGGTTCTCAATTTCAAGGCTAGGCTGTAGCACCCTTCCTTAAGATCTATCCTCATGTCTCTCTTATGCCCTTTTTTTTTTTTTTTTAATCTCTCATAAATAAAAAGAATGAGTTGGAAACTAGTTGTTGTTATCTGAGTATTAGAATATATGCACTGAGTATGTGTAATACCAGTCTACCAGACTTTGCATGTATTTTGGAACCTACATTTCTAAGTACCATAAAGCAACCACCATTTTAAGAGGCAAACATACCTTGCATTTTGTGCATGCAACTCCTTCCTTTATTTGATGCAGTGAGACAGATTAGATCTCTAAAGATTAACTTGGATTTTTAAAATGCATTTCCAAATATTGAATAAGCTTCACTAATACTGAACATCCAAAATCTGGATTTCGGTTGTATGCTCAGTATTTACCAAAAGGAAATGGAGGTATTTTCCCATAACCATTTGTTGGCTCTGCCTTAGCAGTGTCTGGGGCTGCTGCCTGCTGTGACTCAGGATGGAGCAGCTGCACACTGGGAATTGTGCTCAGAGTGCAAGATCCTGGGCAGCCACAGTGCAGGTCCTCCTGCCTCAGCTGTGCTCAGCAGCCCCCTGCAGAGGTCCTGCTGCCTTCTGAAAGAGGAGATGAGTGGATTATTAATCTATCAAGAGTAGATTACTGATGTCTCCTGTAAGGACAGACGTGTATGGAAAAAAATATACATTAAGAGAGATGTATAGCAGTTGCCATTTCAAACATGTTCAGCTTTGTGAAACTATTTTTGTGCATTTAAATGAAATGCAAAAGTTGCAGTGGTAGCTGGCAGCTGCATTGTACAAACTTCTGATGTTCATGCAGACACAAGAAACCATGGAATGATTGCTTTTCATTGCTTTATTCTGCCTTTGACTTTTTTTAATACTGTATTTTATTTTGAAGTTGACAGCCTTGATATGTGGAAATGTGGATGCGTAATTGTCTACATCTGGGTTAAAGATATTCTTGCCTCTATATTTTCCTGGTCAGGCATTTAGACTACAAGCTATATTGAAAGCCTTGGGCAGCAACCTATTCTGAAATCATCAGAATAACTGGTTTCATATTAAAAAGATCTGCATTTGTTTTACTCCCACACATTTTGCTTTAAGCTTTTAAAAAAAATCTATCTTTAATTACCTTGCATTTTCGTAGGCACTGGTGAGTTTTATTTTTATTTTTCTTTAATTGCCAAAGGGCATAAAAATAACCAGTATTCAATGGCCATGCAACAACACACATGCAAGGAAATAAAGATGTCCTCCTGTATTTTCCCTTAAATGGCTTTGACCTGGAGAACACATCGTTTTGATTGACATAAGAAAGAAGGCTGTGATCTTATTTTTCCTGTTTGCTATAGCTGTTTCAAACTTATCAAAGGAAGAAATAGAGGCTTTTTAGATGGCTGCTTGCCAGCATCACTAATCAGAATTTTAATGAGATTTTTCTTTGAAGGCCTAAATTAGGTCTAATTAACAATATATAAAGCAAATATATAATGCCATAAAAGAGATGCAGCCTGCAGTCTTTTGTACAGAATACGCATTTCAATCAAATCAAATAGAATTGTTAAGCTAAATACACATCTTTATGCTGCTTAAATATAGGCAGAATTTCTTTACTGTTAGGCATTAATTAACAAATTGCCTTTAGAGAATGTGGTCCTACACTCTTATAGTAAGTTGGAAATCTCTGACAGGGATCAACAGGAGCGCTTACGGCTGAAGCCCTCAATGAATTCCATTCACTTTAACGCAGACTCTGAAAACTCCAGTCCAACACACACCACAGTCACAATGGCAGGGTGAGCTGTTCTCTTTTACTTCCCTCAAGTACTCCATTTGCCACCATCGTGTCTCTGGATGGACCATGTGTTCCTATTGTTTGTGGGCTGGATAACTAGCCTGCAGCTCCCATTTCCCAACCATCATAAAAGGCACTGTTAAATTTAGTCTGCAGTTTTCCCCCCAGCATTTAGGACAGAAAATCATTAGCAACTACAAAACATTATCCTCAAAACACAGCATTGTTTCTTCTGTTCCCCACCAAAGCGTATAGCACGAAAAGAAAGAGGAATAAACCAAAGACATTTTTCTTTCCCACTTGTAGGGTTTTGGTGCTACTTACTGTTCTGTCCTGGGCTGACATATCTCTAACATTACAAAGCTTTTTAGAAAGGGAAGCATTTTTAATTAGAGATGCTCAGATGCAGCCTATTGCAATTAAACACCTGAAAGTATGGAATTGCAACACCTGCTTAAACAGATCATTTTATTCACAAACTGAGACCAATAACCAGGAAGCTTCTTTCAAAGCCTTTTTCCAAATTTAATGCTTAGTAAACAAATCTCATTTCTTTTATCCCTGTTAAATCAACATCACTTCTGATTCATTCAGTTCGTGAAACTAAAGATGAATAGCAGCATAACAATGGGGGAAAAAACAAACAAACACACACCAAAGCACAGCAGAATAGAAAGAATCGAAACCCCAAGTGCTCCCCCTTGCACAAAATCCAAGTCACCAGTTCAAGTGCTGCTGGATCGAAGCATTCGGAGTGCTTGAGCAGGATAATGCTCTAGGGATTGCTCTGGAGCAGGTCTATTTGGGAAGCTGTAGGCAGAGTTTATGTTAAATTGCAGCATCTGTAGTTAATAAGAATAGTCTCTCAAGTGCCCATTAGCTTTGAACTAACATCAGACACGTTCTGAGTAAGCTTAAATAGCCATTTCAAATGTGTATTTCTTGAAGTGTGTAAATAAATATATTCTCAGCAATTTTAAGAGAAGAGCCAAACCACAGGGTGAAGTGAGCCAGAATCATTTCGCATCTGTTACAACACTCTGGATAATGTTTTGGTTGATTTATAGTGGAAATATTTGTTTTTCAGCTGGAATTTTGGTAACTCAGAACAGATGTTCACAGCAATGTTGGAGTAATGTCTACCCATACTTCTCTGTTAAATAAAGCACTGCTACACATTTAAGCTAACCTAGGTTGGTTTAACCTGAAATCTAATATACTGTGAAGTTAGTAAGCTTAAGAAAGATATATAGTAATGGAGATGCTCATGGAATCCAATATCGTTTATTTTCCCATTTTATCAGAATTAAAAGGCTTACAATGGTGCATATAAAGAACTACCAAAGCTGTTAGATTTTCTGTTTTGTGAATCTAGATGGAGAAGTGCTTGTCTATCAATTTAATATTTTTTCAAAGCTATGTAGCGTTGAACCAACTCATTTTTCGGACTTTTTTTCCCCACCCTCTGCAAGCAGAGGGATATTTCTTAACCAGGAGAGAGAACCAGGTTCTTGTGATGATAAAGTTATGTATGTTTCCTAAAAAGCTGGCTAGTTGTCTTTAAAATCATTAGGAATTCAGTACATAATTTAGAAAAGACAACACACAAAACAGTAATCAACTGTCTGTATCACCAAGACCTTTGACTGCAGAACAGAGATGAACAGAGTCCTCTCTTCTCCACTAGAATTACTCATCTCTCAACATTTTGCCAGATAAGCATAGATGCAAACTCATTATATTAGCTGGATAGACAACATGTTGTGAAACCAAGTGATATCTCTGCGTTTGCTTCAGTGGCATGGAGCTCTGTTTTTTTTATTTCCTTTTGCTCTGTGGAGGCCAGACAAATAGCATCCAAAGCTCTTTGCTGATGCAAATTCCAGATTGTTGGTGGAGTTGTACCTGATTTGATGTCTTTACCTTATGATGCTGGTTGCTGCTTCTAGGAACTTTCAGCTTCTCTGCTGTACTGTTCTTACTTCCCAGGAAAGAGCCCCATTATCTGGCATGCAGCTATTTAATGGTTATCCCATTTGCAGCTGTATTTCTTTCCAGGTGGCATTACTATTTTCCTAATAGCTGAAAGCATTAGCAATGTCAGAGAGGTTTCGGTTACTCATTTCTATGTGGAGCACATACTTTGAATGGCTGCCACTGCATTTAGCTCTTGAAGGTATACCCAGAGAAGCTTCCTCACTGATTTGCTGAGCTCCCAGCAGTACCTGATGATGCCCAGCCTTGTGCTGTGTGCTGTTAGAGGCACAGTGTCCTGCTCACTGCTTAACCCCAAGTGCTTCCAGGTGGGAGAGAAAGGCAGAGGCAGAGCACCAGGAGCGTAGATTTTCTTTGGGCTGCAGCTGTTGTACACCTGCGTCTCCTCCTCCTCTAAGCCATCACTATGCACTGTTAGCATTTGGAACAACTGGAGTCTCAGCAGAAGTTGTTGTGCAAATGCAGTACAAATGCAGATCTTATTAGAATATACTTTTTGCAAGCAGGTTTGTATTTTTAGCAGTGACATGAGTTGCCTCGTTAGATACCATGGATACAAGCTGGCTGATTTCTGCTTCTTAAAGAATCCTGAACTGCTGAGAACTTCTCCAGGTCCAGAGGGCGTGATCCTTCCAGGCTGTGAACGCTTTCTGGGGCTGAGCTGTCCTCATTCCATCAGAGCTGAAGGCTCTCCCCATGCTCCAGGATCAATTGGGCTTGAACAGAAATTCTGTGCATATGGCCTACAAGAGAGCACAGCTTGCTCTGGAATGCCCATAGATAAGCCTGGTTTACTTAAGAGTTGCACTGAGGCTCTTTGGAAGGCAGTCACAGGTGTGATTATTGTGGGATTAGTGGCTCATGAGGAGTGCCTGCTGAAACAGTTCACTCTCACTGGGTTGCTGGAATTTCTCTAGTACTGTACCTCACTGCCACACAGACTTGTTTTGAAAATCAAAGATATCTGTGGAAACACCATATTTCTGTCATAAAGGTCAGAAAAGGATCTGTTATGTTTGTGCCAATGTCTTTCTTGAAAAGGTAACACTGGATTTACTATAAATGTAAGGTTTGCTGGTAAACTTTTATAAAAACTAAAACATGTACATGTTCCTGGGATGAGCTTTTGTAACTCTGACACACGCTGCAGCTATAGACACAAAACACTGCACTTTTGGTTCATTTAGTGAATACACATTTCAGCACTCAGAGGCCCCCTTATGATCAGGCATCAGCACAGACTGCACTAATGGGAATTTTCCAATTAACTCTGGAAAAAAAAATCATTAGAAGCTTTCCAGTTCTATGCTAGACAACAAGAGCTGTGATTTTCTTCAACACTTAGAGGAGTCCCTCTCAAAATTGCAAAACTCTGCTGATTTAGCTCTTCTCCAGCAGGCGTGCACTGCAGGGGAGGAGCTGCTGGGCCCGGCCTGCAGGCCAAGGTGCTGAGTGCAGTGCAGACTGCACAGCCCAGCCTTGCCTGCTCCCTGCTTGTCAGGATGGGCAGCAGGAGCTGCTCCTAGCCTGCCTGTGACCTGGATTCAAGAGGCTTGAATCCAGCTGGATCCTGCTGTAATCTATGATTTTAATCCTCTCTCCTCCCCCAGAATTGCATGAACTGCAGTCGTGGCTGAGGTTCATATCCAGAATCTGCGCACAGATTAAAAAAAATCTTGACAGAAAAGCTCTAAAAAATATCTTTCATCAAGCAGTAGTCACTACTTGTAATTACCCTGCTTTTATCTGTAGCTGTCATTGCACTGTAAAAAGTGGCTGTTATAGTGGCTGTTACTCCCATTTTAGAGAAGAAACAGATGTTCTAGGGACTTCTGAACAGATTAATACAGAAATTGCATGCCTAAAAGGTCTTCTAGAAAATCCTGTCATTATCACATGACTGATTTGGTTCAGTGCACCAGGAATTCGGCAGATCTGCTGCTTGTGCTTTGCTTCTCTTATTTGTTTTAAAGTAGTTTTGGTTTGGAGTTTTCATTTCACTTCTGCTCTTGGGCAAAGCTGACATAACACTAGCTGTCAGCACTTTCTTTTCAAGGCAAACTTTCAGGTAGGGATTTGTTTGAAACTTCTTGAGGCTTAATTTGGTTTTCTGATCAAGAGACACAGAAGTCGCATTTGTGCAATCCAATTAGGCTCCATCCCTGGCAGGGACATGGCGCAGTGCACGTATGTCCAGCTGACTGACTGTCCTTCCCTGCTCTCAAAGCCTTCAGCCTCACTTGCAGAGCCATGCCTCTTATCGCAGGTATTTGGGATTACTGCAGGCTGTCTGGGAGGTGTCAGAGCTGTAGTCTTTCCCTCAGAAACATGGTAGGTGACAGTGAGAAGGGCAGGAGAAGAACAGCAGGTGGCTGTTGTATTGGTATCAACAACTTGAACTACTGCAGTCAGTCATTACTGCATGCCACTGTTTCCATCCCCAGCAGCACCATGTCCCTCAATTTACCTTTCCAATTTGTCTGCAGCAGAAACTATAGATCTTTCTCCTTAAGTGAAGAACTATTTCTCTCAGCCACATCAGAAATCAAATTGCTAATTACTGCGTTTCTCACCTCCCTAGGAAGTAATCATCCCTCCCCGCAGAGACCTCTTGTAGAACTCTCTTGTGCCATGAAAAACTTCTTTCCTGCAGGCTGAGAATTTTTTTTTGAGAAGGAATCTGTATTTTCTAAATGTGCTGAAGTTACTGAGTCCTTTTCCTTCACTTCCCTGAAATTGCATCCATTTGTAGATAGGTTAATTTGTGTGTATACATAACAGTGAGGACAAGCAATTATAACAAACTTTGACTAAAATGGACTCCAGAGCTTTGAACCGAATATCTCTGAGCACAGCACTTACCTTCAGCCAGCCACAAGACTTTCTTCTTGGTGTGCATTTATCACCGATCTGTTTTAAAAATATGATGTGCTGCTGGAATCTAACCATTTTGTGGAGCACTGCAGCCCATATTAGCTGCTACTTTAGCACATAAAATTGTAACCAGCTAAGCACATAGGTATTTTTGAGAACTTAAGTTCAAGTGGCTGTACTACATGCCAAAGATGAGCAGACACAGAAATGAACGAGGTAAGATTAATTGCATCTAAACATTTTCCTTTAATGATAAGAGGCCTCCTTTCAGTTGCATCTTCCAAATAGCCAAATAATAACACAATCAGTCTTCAACTCTGCAGGTGTCCTATTTCCTGTTCCTCTGCACCTTTATCGTTTACAACACTTTCTGTACTTAATTTTAAGGAACAGGATGTTCTGAGAGTGACAGGCAGCTTTCTTAATGGGCTCATCAGCTCCTCTTCATGCCATGACATCAATTATGTACAGTTGTCTTTGACTTGGAATTTGTTACCCCCATGGTGACTAATTACAGTACCTAATGTTAGAGTCCCTGGTGGCACGGGCTGGAGATTAATAAATGCAATTCAGCCTGCTGCCTGGGGATGGAAAGCTTCACAGTCCCTGGAGAGCTCATGGCTCTTGGATTTTTGAGGCCACTGTAGTTGGAAAGGAATGGTGATTACCATTCCTCTTTGCAGTTTGGAGTTTGTTACCGTCCTCTTTGGAGTAAAAATGAAAAAATGAGAAGGAATCCCAATGCTAAGGTCATCTCTTTCCCGTATTGATGCTATTACCTTTTTATTTTAGGCCACAAACATCATTTTATATTTTCTTCCATTTTAATCACGTTTTAAAGAATTCTCTTCACATACAAGAGCAAGGAATGTTCTTAATTATAATTGGACCATAGGGAAATTATGACTTAATAGGTTGAGAGCCAGGGTACTTGAAAAGAGATTAAGGCATTTCTGATGAACTTGTGGCTTCTAGGAGTTGGAGTGAAATTGTGACTTATCCAAACTGTGGCAGAACTGCTGATTTTCCAGAGCTTCTTTTACTCAAGAGATCTTCGGGTAATGGGATCTGACTACTAATTCTGTGTTCGCTCACTTCAGCTCTTGTTGAGGCAACGTAAAAGGGACGAATCTCTTTGAAAGCAGGAGACCAAAATCAGAGACGGCCTTATGGATTCAGGGGCAAACTCTGCAGGGATACACTAACATCCCAGATAACTTCACAAGTGAGAATAACTGGGAAGGTGTGCATTGGGTTTTTCTTTTTTTTTTTTTTTTTTCCATAGATTCCCTTTGAATCAGCAGTTTGAACTAGTTTGAATTTGACTCGGGTACCATGCTATGGTGACAAAATCAGTATTGGTCATTGGAATTTAACTTCCCATCCTAATTCCTAATTTATCTCAAAAGAATGTTACAAAAATATCAACCTATGGATCCATGGGACCATTAGCCATATATGTTGAAAGAAGAGTATGGAATGAGCAACGAATAATCAAGCTACCAAAAATGCAAAAAGAACCTGGATGGTACAACCTGTGAGACAGCTGGTATTTTTAGTATGATGTGAAATCAATCCCCAGGGAAAGGCAAAGCTAGTTACAGAGGACAAAGGGCAGGCTTTATTCATTAGTAGCTGATTTTTGGTACAGTATCGTTGCAGGCTGTGAGGAGAAGGACTTACTAAGATATTTAGGTACCTAAACATGCCTAGCAGCATTTATAGCAGCATCTAAGTAGGTTAGGTACCTAATTCCCATTAACTCCATCAACTTCTTTAAGCTGCTAAACATCATTGTAAAGCTGGTACCAGTGTGAGCTGACAGGTGCCTCTATTTAAACTGAGGTGGCTGTACTCATTAGCAGCAGCTGAAGTCTAAGCTCATGTTTCTTGCTCAGCTCAAGAAACGCACTGGAAGCTACCTGGGAAACCTTAATGCTTACTTCAAACCTAGCACCAAAACTCAGCGCCCTTCTTGCAAATTCTGGTCGGAGTGACTTTTGCACAGTTCTACCTTAAATTAAGTCAGAAGCAAAATTTCAAATCAGCTCAGGAGTTAGAATTGCCCTTTGAGGGCAACTACGTGAGAACTGAAAGGGCAAGTTCTCAGTGCAGAATCTCATACCACAGCAAACCTGTGTGAATCCTGAAGGCTCCAAGTGTGGTCGTGTCCACGTGAATGTGGTTGTGCCCCTTGGCTTGTGTTAAATGTCTGTGCACAGATAGCAACTGTTTCTGTCATCCTGATTGATCTATAGAGGCTCCATGTATACGCTTACACAACATCTGTATCTTTTCTGCACTTTACTGCAGAAGACTGGCAGGGCAGCCATTATACTGGCTTGCCTGTAGAACACCAGTGCCTTAGCACAGGTTAGGCAGTGTGGCTGTGCTCCTGCCAGCCTAGGTGCCTGAATATTTATGCTTTATTCATAGAATGGCCAGCTTGCGTATGTATGCATGCATATATTTATTGCATGGAGTTGATGAAAGAATCATCATTTATTGAGACCCTGAGTAGTGTTACAGGGAAATTACTTATTATATCTAATATGCCAGTGTAGGTATCTGTGCTAAGCTGTTTGCTTTGATGGCAGCCAATGTGCCATCTAAAGCTTACAGTATTTGTGGTATTTGGAGGGCAGAGTGGTGCAAATATTCAGGTCAGCATTAACACCTGTGCGTACCAGAACGGTATTTCTCAGTGTCACCTTTGTATGGAAAATAAATAAGAGATGCAGGGATTACTTATGGCTCTGTTGCCATTCCTTTCTAAAGCTGACCTTCATTATTTTAAAGGCCATAAAGTGCACTTTTTTTTGTCCACATCATTTTTTTAATTCTGCAATGAGAATGGGAAGCCATTGTTTACAGCACTGTATATTTTGACAACTGTTCTTTACAAATTCTTCTCAAGTTATCCTAGAACCATTTTCTCAATATGCATAGTTCAGTTCAATCAAAATAATTTCACAAAATATTTCACAGAAAGGAAGAGACAAGGGGAGATACAGAGAAATATCCTAGGAAACAAGCATGCCAGCATACAAAAATAGATTAGAACATTTGGAAATTGTAGGTATGAAAATGTAGCCTCAATAGCAGAGCAGTTGAACTAGTGGATCATCTGAAGAGGTAATGCTTACCAGAGAAGAAGCTAGATAGATGCAGAGATCTATTTCTAATGACTTTAATTTCTAGGCAAATTTATAAGAGAAAGAAACAGTCTCCATGTTTCTGAAATGTTCTCATCTGGGGGTGGAGATGGTAAGCAGAGCTGGCAGGATGTCAGCATTGTGCCTTGATTTCTTCTCCTCTCGTGCACAGCAGGCTGTGCGATGCATTCTCAGAGCAAGAGATCATTACCAGCTCTTCAGGAAGGGCCAGCACTATGTACATAGCTGTCCTCCTCCAGCTGATACAACAGAAGGACAGTTTTAAATTGCTGCTAGGTCTCCGTAAAGCCTCTTCTGATGAAGTCTGCCTGATCCATAGCCTCTGCCCCTAAATAGCTTCTCTATGAGGAAACTCAACTAGCTGTCGGAAAGCCAGCAGCAGAATAAATCAAGACTGTGAGGGTCAAGTGGAGCTTGAAACTTCTTTGGAGCAGAACTGGAAAACTGGAGTCTATATGAAGTCTGGCTGCCATGGAAGTATGAACTGAAAGCGCCTGTCATAACGCATCCAAATTACTTCTAAGGCTACAGTAAATATTGCAAGGCATTTAGAACCTCGCATACAGCTTATGGGTCACAAGTCTATGCCATTTCAGAAAAGGTATTTAAATAATGGTGCATCTAGAGTGCTCAAATGAAACTGAAGCACACACTTTGTCTTTTCACACTGTGCTCTCAGGGAACACAAAGGAGACCATGAAGCACTTAGGGGTCACTGGAGCAAAGTATGAGTGAAGCCCAAGTGTTATTGCTGTGAGAAATTTTCTCAGAACTATATGCTACTGTGGGTCTGCTGAGAAAACTCCTACCTAATCCACCTGTGTAGATTCATGGATAATGTGGTTCTGACCTACTTAAAAGTACAAAACATTTTTTCCTATTTGCTTCTTCAATGTACCCTGACATCTCCTTCCAGCAAAGACTGCAAAAGAAACTTTCATGAGCTGCACTTTGTTCCTACACGAAGAACATTTGGTGATGTGCTCTACAGCTCACAGGCCATATGCAGTAGATTGCTGCACGGCTGTTCAGAGAAGAGACTTGACTTGGGTTTTTACAAATTGTGTATTATTTTAGATTCAAAAGGACCAGCAGCCCCTGTGTGCCTGACTTGGCACAGCTCTGCAGTGCTGAGGATGGAGATATGACACAGACACCAGAACTAGGAGGAAGTCTGGGCTTTATACACCTAGCTTGCTCTGAAAGTAATGCTTCCTATTTATTTCCATGGAAAACACAACAAATACAGTGTGCAATACAATAGTACTATTTGACAACAAATTCTCAGCTACAAAACAGTATTTTTCAGCATAGGCATCACTGGGAGCTATACATTTTTGCCAGCAGTGAATAGGAGCTTGCATGTTGCACTTGTAAAAATCTGCACCTGCAGAGCTGACTCTGCTGCAAAAATTTTTTTCTACCTGGAGGAATTCAATTTCATACTTGTTCCATGCACCCTTCCATGTCAGACCGCCCCTGCTGCCATACCGCCAACATCTGCCTCTGACATCATGGGCCAACATCATACAACAGGAGGCATTGCTTTTGGAGCATCCCTGGTACATTCTTCTAGATGCTTGGATTTTTAGTACCACATCTGCTGGAGACAGACCTCCAAAAAATGTGACCACAAGTCCTAGTTTCTTTGTATGGGCCAGCAGAGGGGAGCTGGAGTGGAGAAGGGTCCCCAGCCATTTCAGAGAGGTTTAGAAGTCCTAAGTGTGTGCCTCAGAAAAATGCAGGTTGCAGCCTGTGCCTTCCTCACACTGTCACAGTACTGTTCTCCTTGGCCTGAAGTTTAGTAATAGGGTTTTCTTTTGGGAGATCCATCAGTGCTTCTGCAATGTTTCAGATCCTTCTTTCATTTATTAGTCAACACCTACCATATACATATAAAATACATACACAGAGTCTCTAGAAAAATATAGCATTGAATCATGTTTGTAAAGCTAGCATCGTATGTTGTGTTGTGAATAATGAGATTTAAAATATCCTGTGCTATTGAGGTGCAGCAAAATCTGTTTACTTAGATTGCAGCAGCACCCTGTCATTTTCTTTATCCTCTTTAAATCATCACCAGTGTTTACAAAATGATTCTGTTCTTGAAGACCATTTTTGAGGAGGTGACTGATTTCTGCTGATCCTGGAGGTGGTTTCACAGGTTTCATTGTACTTGAAACTTCACAGCTTCTACTGAAGTATCTGATGCATGTATGTACCAGTTTAGCAGAGTACAGAAGTAGGATAATTTTCTTTCTTGCCACATATTGTTATCGAGTACGGTGTCCTCTCCCAAAACTGCTTCTTTTTGTTTGACATCCTATCAAAGATTCATTTTCCTAAAGCCCAACCTTAAAAGTAATCAGGGCTGCAATACTTGTAATTTGTAATTGCCAAATTTCTGTTAGCGAAACTCATTCACGAATTTATTCTATAAAAATAAGATTATTCAGTAGCTACACAAAAGGCATCCATCTGCATTACACTCATTAGCACTGTTCTTAAAAAAAAGCAGGCCTTGCATACTTCAGCAAACCATCAGATGGAATTTACAACACGAAGCGTATCCAATGGCTGTCACGCTGGTCAAAATAGAAAATTTCACTCTGAGTCAGTGGAGTTATGCTGCTACAGAAGTCATGAATTGGGTCCTAAGATTCACAACTGATCCCTACACAGCTGGGGAACTTACGGACTAAGAGAGACTTCTGCAGTGCCAGCATCTTTTGAGGCACCTAAAAATAAAGCCATGTAAATAGGCAGCAGAACGCCCCTGACTTCATGGGGAGAAGTGTGACTGGGTACTACAGTGTTGGTACTACAATGATGAGAGAACGTTAGAATAAAATGTGTGCTTCTCCTCTCTAATGTTTGGAAATCAAACTGCTTTCAGTCAGCAGGTGCCCTCAGTGGCTCTTGGATCCTGGAGGCTCTCTTATCCCATCGTCATCATCCTCAGAGCAGAGCAAGCTTAGTGCGCTTGTTACAGGGTGGATCCACGATGTTGTCTGTGTCACGTGGCTAAAAAAGAAAAGACATGCTATCAGCAATCTAGAAGGTTTACCAATCTGAAACAAGAAATGCCAGATGATATCCATTTTCAGGCCTTGTGTTATCATTACAATACTTTCAAGTACTGAATTCTCTTTGTCTTGCTAACTAGGAGATTTTACAAACAAAATGAGGAGTCTTCCGGATGCTAGAATCTGGAGAGTTTCACTTCCAAATAAATGAGAGAGTGCTTTTCTAGGAGATTCCTGGTTCAAACTAGCAACATTTCCTGTTAATGAATAAAACTGACCCAGCAACAGTGAACAGCCCAGACTATCAAAGTCTTAAAAAAACCCACATCGAGCTGGCACGGTATTAACATTGCCATCATAGCAGTTAGAGAGGGAGGCATTGTGGATAAGAGGAAGTGGACTGAACACTCATCATTAATATTTCTCACCGAAAAAAAGTTGATGAATAAACCCAAACAAGGTGTACTTTGTGTAAGTAATAAAAAGGAGTATTATCTTTTTAAAGGCCTAAACCCTATACTTGAAAAGGAGTCTGAGCTGCTTGGTATTTTTGTTGAGCTTCCAGATGAATGGGAAGAACCTGCTCAAACTCAGTAAGGACAGATAAATGGGATGTGCTCATTGTCTGAGGGTGAGAACGCTGCACACCCTACGATTGGTAGCATGCATGCTAGCCATACTGTGTGTGGGCAAGGCACAGCCTCTTCTCCCTTCTGGAATAATGTGTTCTTGGTAAAGGAAATAGCTTCTCTGGACTTAAAAAATCTTGCTAATAAATTCACTGTTTTTATAGTCAGGCCAGTGCAAAGATGAATTTTTTAATACAAGTTCATGAGAAAAAGTTGCTGAAAAATATGGCATATTTAATATAAACTGTAAAAAACAAGCAGTTCTCCTCAGTTAAGTCTCACAACTACTAACTGTACCTAAAGCTCATTTCTGTACTCACATTTCTGGTGCATAAGTTTAACTAAACATGAAGTTGTGATGAAACTACTCTAGATTTACCTTTTCAAGTGAAAAGTTTGCATTTTTATCTTCAAGAATGCTATACAGAATATCTGATAGTGGAAATTGGTTCACCAAAGTAGGATTCTGCGGGTCAGAGTCCCATCACACTGACTTACAGGTATGGAGACTGCTTTCCATCTACCTGCGTTGAGACGCAGCGCCTTCCAATGCCTGAGGAATCACGGGATTCCATCCATTCATTCACTGCCAATGCAAGATTTATTGCCTGCAGTACCATTCAAGTGTTTATACTGCCTTTTATCAAGCCATTTCTCAGCAAGCCATTTCTGAATTTAAATAAGAACCAAATTATTTTTGAATTTTTTTTCTCATTTGGTATTCACCTGTAGATGCCTTGACCTGCTGCGTACATTAGAAGTCAGTTCTTTCAAACTTGCACTAAACTTTGTCCCATGCTTCTAGTAGTACAGTTTGTTTTAAACCTTTTGTTAAAATCCTTACTAGGAAATAACTCTTGTAAATAACTGTTAAGTCCAGATAGCATGTAAGAAGCAGTTGTAAAAAGACATGCATTGTAAGAAAACATACACAATATGCACAACATGATTTAGGTAAAGAGTAGATGTAGAAACCTCCTGCTATTTATTTTTAGCTCCCTACAAGTGCTGTGGCTAAAAAGCTTTGACATAATCAGTCTGAAGAGATAATCCCAGATTTACTGGTTTGCAGAACATTCCTGTATTAGAAATACATCCTCTCTGATTTGTGTTAGGCCATCAATACGAGCAAGAGAGAATACAAACCTACAGGCATTTTTGGAAGGCTTCTTCTATTTATGAAAATCAGATTACTTGAAATTAAGCATTCTTTTTTTCTCCCTTCCTTTGTTAAAATTGGTTTAAAAGTGGCCACTCCTTCAAGGCACAGTGTATAAAACTATCCAGGGAGCTGCTAGGTCCTGAAGGATGGACTGACTTCACCTTTCCTCGGCTGCAGGAAGATTGAGAGCACTTGTCACCGTGTCCTAAGGTGCCATAAATGTTGTTATTTTTTCTTTAATGTCCCTCAGGGACTGAAAGTTTGGCTTAATGGTAATTAATGCTTGAGGGATACCAAGTGAAAGAAGAGTGTCTCGCTGTTTATCCCTGGATAAAACAGTTGTCTACTAAGAAAAATGTATGAGCAATCTCAGAAGTCTGTTATCACTAGGAAGATATGCGCATCTAAATGGCATGCTCGATCATTAAAAATTACCAACAACAAACTAATGAGCCCACTGAAAATGAAAGCAGTAATAAAAATGGGATTGGAGCCAAAGCTGAGTAAGCCCAAAGGTTTGAGTGATAGGATATACAAACTTCTCACAGTTTCACAAGTCTGACCTGAATTCCTCCTCACGCCAGTTTTAGCCAGCTGCTGTTAACCCTACAGCGCTGCGTTACTCACAGTCCTGAGTGCCTCCCCAGGCCTCACACGAAACACACATGGAGCAAACCCTTACTGTGCCCTGCTCTGCCTCTCCCCAGCCGCAGGATCCCAAGAGCCCCGACTCAGCCCATAAATGCCCCAGCACAGGAAAACTTCCTGGGAGCCTGAACTTTCCAGCGTCCAGCTCTATTTATAGAAGTTGCTAAATAGTGAAAACTAGACCCTTGATCACACCAGGCTAAGAGTAGAATTACCCAGCAGAGGCAACAGAAATCAATGCACTGATTTCCGTCGAATTTAGAAGGCTTGAGCAAAACAGTAATTTCAGCTTTAAGTGTTTCCTTACTGAAATGTTAACAGCTGCCTCGTATGACACGTCAGAACCTGGACACAGCAGTGTTTGTGGAAGCTGAAAGAACGCTTCTCCATTTTGGTTCTTGAAATTAAAAAACAAACAGCCTCTGAAGGAAAAAAAATATCCAACCAAAAGCAGCTTAAGGACTCAACATTCTTGTATTACAAGCTCATGTTATCATAAAATCCAAAGCCAAGTTTTCTGGTTGCACATCTGAGGCTATTTTTCTTATAGTCATGCAACTAGTGAAAATCAGACTGGCAGAATTCCCTACAACCTAATCATCTGCTGATGATACACTTCCAAACCTTAGAAATTATTGTGAATTTTCACCTTATCTCAGATTACTACCGGTAAGTCTTTTAAGTCTTTTTGTTAGCCAAAAGTCTACCTCTGTAGAGGGAGATAGGAGCAGAGCTCATACTTGATTCATTCCCACTGCATGTTCAGTGCAGCAGATCAGAGTTTCCCTTAGTTCGTTACTCTGAAGTCACTGAAATACCAACCTTATGGAACATGCAGTTTACTCTTAGATCACCTCTGCTACAATTTGATCTTAATTGAGCTTGATTTCTTCTTAGATTGCCTGTGGTCAACTAGTATATTGCAATACACTAATACATGCTGGAATCAAATAGCAGAGGAAAAACCAAACACATCGATGTGCTACATTTTTGGGTTCTTTGTAATGCAGTAGAGATGTGAAAGTGCACTTACAAAAGGAGCAGGTTTGTTTTTCAATTGAGCACGCTAAGTAAAATCAGCTGTGATTTATTTTCCATTTACAATGATACCTTTAGCTCTACTTCACTGTTTACACTGCAGAAGTTCATTTACCACACATGCTTTCTATTCTTAGTTGAGTCACAAAATCATAAACAGTTTCTGTGACTGCCCAGCTTTCAGTAGAATTAATGTTGGCTCCTTCCCATACAAAACCAAAACAAATAGAATATGATAAAATAAGTCCAATTTGTTATTTTCCAAAGTAGAAGCATAATTTTAGGTACGATTTCAAAAGCTACCAGAACACACTGTGTGTTTTTATTAACCTGTAATGTATGTATTGCTTGTCTTCTACTCTCAGTTACACTGACATGCTGTCAAAGCACCTGTGCCTGCTTTGTCACACTGAAATACGCAGTGCTTCAATGTGAAGCTTCTCATTTTTAGGTAAATTAATGAAAGATAATCCTAAATCAAACATTACCATTTCCTTTTTAATATAAGACAGAAAATCCATATGTCCTAATTCATCTAACAGAAAGCATCCCAAAACATTAAAGGAACTTCTGTGTGTCTTTTAGGCTAATTTAATTCAAGATAAATGTTCATGAGAAAAATAACAGTTAATATGGAATAGCTGGAACCTAGTCCTGTTAAAAAGCTAGAAGAGGTGTTACAGGGGCAAAATTCACAGCTGGTCCTTACAAACTGTATACATATGTAAGCAGTGGGTGGGAGTGGGAGGGAGAATAGCAAGGCCCTACCTAATTATAGGTGCCAGTCTCATGATACAGAGCTGCCATATGTTAAAGGTGAATGTAGTGGGAGGGTGGAAGAGATCAACTTTGATGGTTTTTCTGAGGAAAAAAATTAGTGTCCCAGCTATACTGTAAGTAGAATAGCATAGTTCAGTTGGAAGGGACCTTCACAGATCATCAGGTGCTCCTTGGAATAGGGTGCTTGGATAGGGTGCAACCTTCCTCCCTGGAAATGTCCAGGTCTTGGTTTGACAGGACTCTCATTTGCTTTTCTGCGGAAGGTTTGATGACTTGACCTCCAGAGATTCCTTCTGATCTAGACTTAGGATTTTCTTCTCTGATTTTGGAATTGCAGTGGACTGCTGAAGAACCCACTGGGCTACATTCAGTTGTTGCTTTAAGTTCATGAGGTCAAGATTTCAGCTCTTCTGAAACAAATTCACCGATGTAAACAGGGATAGAAATATCAAGGGTAAAATAGTGAAGAAGCAGGCATGTATTTCTATTAGACATCGTGTGAGGGGGCACGAATCTGGGGCTGCACGTGGATGAATGATTGTATTGCTGGCAGGCAAAATAAAATAATGCTTGCACTATCCATTACTTTAAAGTATATCAGATTATTTCAAAACATATCTGGGGCCAAATTCAACTTTTCCTCTTCAGCAAGAGGAGAGCAGAGCCACGTTAGCAATGAAGCTGATTGCTGCCTTTTAGTCTACTGGCATAATTTTTGTCCTTTTGATAACTGCCTTTATATTATATTGCAGAACACTGAAACTTGCTCTTGCTGCACTGTATGCTGACACATAACTCAGAGAGGCATACGCTGCTATCTGATATTGCACGGTAAGTCTATACGCATGACCTTAATGCCTTGCATAGAGGTACGTGAGTTTATGACACGATAGCAGCCTTAAAGCTAATTTCCTCTCACTTGCCTCACTTGCACTTTGTGACTGATCCTTAGCAACTTGGTTGATTGATAATAATTTACTGCAAAACTGAAATCATTTCCTGAGTAAAAGAAAGAGGTGACTTCAGAAAGTTGTCTGCAGGTACATAGAGGTGGACAAGATGAGTCTTTCCACAGTAGATGGAGAGCAGTTTAGTGCCTTAGGAATAGAGCCATGTAAATGTTTTATTCATGTCATTTATTCACATAAGTGGGTTTTCACTTCAGTGTGTAACACAAGCCAGCTGGTTTGCTTCTTTTAAACTCTGATTTCTCATGCACTTCATATTGCTACACCCCCTTCAGAGATATTTATGGGAATTTCACAGCAAGCTGTCTCAAGCTTATGTGCTATTAAGATTCCGTTCTGGGGTGTTTACCACATTAGATTTATAGCATATAGATTTATGGACTCAGCTAGTTGATGGCACAATAAAGCACAATGGAACTGAAGGCAACTGCTAAATAATTCTTACACCCCTCATGGCTTTGGATCTTCTAAACATCAAAGAATAAAAGGATTGATATTCACAGCCAAAGAGAACAAGTTTACAGTGCCAGGACGGTGAATTATCAACTATTCAGCTAAATCAATTTAAACAAATGAATTAAATTATGTGAATTGTCTAATTATCTGAAAAGGATGAGCTGATAAAGATGCATCTCAAGCAAGCTCCTCCTAGAAAAAAGATTTTTTCGATGATATTTTTAATATTAGGTAGAACTTTATCTTCAAATTTCTTCAAGCTACATTGGAAACAAGAGACTTGCAACCCTTGTTCCTTTCTCCAAATAACTGTCTGAGATGAATACTGAAGAGGTATGAATTTTCAAGCCTATGAAGAGCCTGGCTTACACTCTGTATGTACATTTGGTAACAAAGATATAAACAAAATTAGGAATTAGGTAAAAAAAATACTAATTAATATCATATTTTATCCTTGCATTCAGTTAATTCCGTTCTAATGAAGTGAATTAAGACCTCTTAACAAATGTGGTTGTTCCATTTAGAACATGACAGGTGACTTCATTCCCTTCTCTTCAATTAAAATGGATAGATTTTCCTTGCCAGCCACACAAAGCTTCACAGGACAGGTTACAGAAAGTAGCAATGATAGAAAACCCAGGGCTCCATCACTTGCAATGCTAGGAGCACGTTAAGAAGAGGGAAGAACATTTTTGATCCATTAATGGTCAAAGGCCAGATATGCAAAAGTTCCTAAAAAACTTGTTCATGTGATCTGTTCAGTTCAGATCTGTAGCTTCAACAAGTGGGGGCAATGTGAAAAACATGGGAAGCTTTCTGAAATTAACTTCTACCACCTGGAAAGGCTGAGATTCCGCTGTTGCTAATAAGCATCTCTTTAGTACAGCTGCAACAGTTCATCCAAGATCCAAGAGCAGATCTTAAGAGTTCTTGAGCAAACCCAGCTTTCTGCTGACTCCCATACTTTCTTGTATGAAAGACACCAGTAACAAAACCAGGAAAAAGTGTTAGATTTCTTTTATTCTGTTGCTAGTGTATTGTTTGCATAATTCTCTCTCAGTTCCCAGTTATGCTGGTAAAAGCCTGTATTCCAAGTGCTTTATCCAGAACAGAATCCAGCATCCACCTTAAGCATCCGACTGTGCCATAACGTCTCCCTGTATCAACGTCCAGATGGAGACCAAGTGAACAGTGCTCTGCTTAATACTCGCTCTTGTATTTATTTGCATTGTTATGAAATTGGCTGCCGATTTGTTTTCATTTCCTAAATTATTTGCCTACAATTTTATTTTTTATAAGTCCCATTTAGTAACTTATATCTGTCTGAAAATAAAAGCCACCCTTTGACTAGAGCTGGAATGCACTATTGTGTATGGTGTGTTTGAAAACCTCTGCAAAAAAACTCAACAAATCACATCTGCTTTAACACACGTAGCCTGAGGCACCATGGGATGAGTCAAGGACAACAGAGCAGTGCTTGAAAAAAAAACCAAAAATCAAAAAAAACCCAATTTCCTGCTTTTCTTCACTAGCTAATACATAACCTTCACTGTTATTTATGTGACTTCTGCAAGAGTTTGGGATAAAAGCAGTTGCATCTCAGTGCAAAGATTCACTGCCTTTCATGTCTTTTAAGAGACTTCAGGGAAATCTACCTGCAAAATCAGACTTAAACAGTATGTAAATTCCAGTAGCTGAAATAATCTGCTACGATGTAAGCAATCATTCGTGATGTATACAGAATGGAGATAAATTATAGTTTCTCAGCAATTGTTTCTGTCTTTTAGAGGAACAGTAAAACTATTACATGAATTAGTTTTCACTATATTCTGGAAAAAAAAAAATGCTTTGCAGCAACAGAACAACTGATTCCCACAGAAGGGAACAGGAGATCATATTTAAAAGGTCATCAGTAGCTGCAGATAGCTCGGAGACTGAATTCATTGCTAAGGCAGTTCTCCCCAAGATGTCCATTCAGGACAGGAGGTGACCAGGGAAAGATGATCTTTCTAGTTACGATGTGCTATGAGTGCTGCAGAATCAGGAGAGCAGACAGAACTCCACCTTTTAGGGCAGCTGATACATTTGGTAGGACAGCTGGACTCTGGGGTCCTTAATGGGACTAAAATCCACCGATGAAACAAGACTGGTATGTTCTAAAAATCCAGCCCTCAGAATTCTTCCACTTCCCCCACAATATAAGAACATTTGCAAATGGATATATTTACTATACAATTTTTAGGGGATTTTTTTTTTCCTTCTGTATCTTCTAGGTCTGTTATATGGTCAAACACAGCTGGGGAAGTTCTCAACACATGCACCGGGGTTTTCAAAGACATCTGAAAGACAGAATCTCACAGTTCTCACTGAATTTCAGTTGACTTTGTGGCCGAGCCCTGTAGGACTTTCTAAACAGTGCAGTACTGAACCAGAGGAATGAACAAGTGATGTTGGTAATAAAGATGTGTATTAAAAACGTGAGAGCTTTTGTTAATTTGCTCTTTTTTCCTGTTCAATCTGGGTTTAAAAATGCAGTTAGATGGGATTTTATTTTAGCTCCAATCCATTTCCTCTCAGAAATACTCACTTGATAAAATATTTGATTCCATCTGCTGTATAAGCTTCTTCCCATCCATAAGGTAGACCTGCAATGAAATAAAAAAAGTCTCAAAATTTAGGTGACACAAGGAACAAATGGTTTTGAAATGGCGTAAGTTCGAGGCATTTCATGAAAAGATTATAAACAAATTCTTACTCTTTTTGTCACAGATGATAATATAAGCAATGCAATTTAATATTTGCTGCACAAAGAAGCTACGAACCACTCAATGATACTTTTATTACCAGCATTTCTCTTCCTGAAGCTGACAGTCTGGTCAAATTGGAGTGCAGCAGTTTGGGCTTTGGAACTTTTCTTGTAATTCACACCTTTATAATATCAGCAAAAAGAACCCTGTGCTTCACTGAGGTCTGTTTTAATTTGTTTTTATAGCTTTTCATTCAGATGGCTATATGAAGTACCAATCTGGACAGAATCAACTCCTCTACTGTCTGGCTTGTCACCGTCTTCTGTGCTGCTACATAATTATTTGGAAATTTAGACCAACTCCAAGATAATGAATGAAGATAAAAGAAAGAAAATCCTAAAAATCTCTTCATTTTTTTCTGTAGACTAGAAATATATATGTGCAGTTAAAAGATGCATGAAGATTGTTCTGCAAGAGTTTTAGCTTGAAGTCATCTGGAAATGTTACTGTCTTACAAGTTCCACTATTTTTGTTCAAGTCACAGTCAATCTCAAAGACCAGCTCATTAGAACCATCTGTGAGCCTGCTTTAGATTTAAAACTTGTATTTGGAAAACATGCTGGCCTGCACACACCATATGATCTTCAAAATCTTCATACCAAAGCATGCCCTAAGTGCACACATTTTCTGGGAGGGAAATTCTTTCTTAAAACACTGATTTTCTTTTCTCAAATTGTCACATCTTTGTTTCTCGTGCGTTCTTCTTCAAAATCTGGAATGGGATGGCTTCAGTTCTCAAAGAGAAACAAAGTTCACCACAGCTATGGAAGCACTGGCAAGTGAAGCAGGCACAGACCAGCTACGAGGTCATCACAGCTGGATGCAGACACCACGTGATGAATAACAAGGATGTCTACCAGAACTCAGAATTCAGATGGGTGACCTGAGAACAGGTACCTGTGTGCCGTCACAGTTTTGTGCAGCTTTGAAAAGGAAAGAGCACATCAATCACATTTTTCCTCTCTTTTGACCCGTATTTCCCACTTATCTCAAGCATCTTTACATTTTCAATTTAGCATAAGTCTATGTAATCTGGTCCTCAGAACTTTCCACCTACTGCCTTTGAGAAGGAATAATCCACAGCCACTTCCCTTTAATACCAAGTAGTTGCAGTGTAACACTTTTCAGGCTTTGATTCCTACAGAGGAAAGTAGGAAAGGATGTTTTTAAGTTATAAATACACTAGACATCATCACTAATTCTTCTGCCCTTCCCATAGATCGTGGGAATTTTATTCAAGTTGGATATTTTCTAATGATAAGAAGGGAAATAGGATTCATCCTTCAATTACTACCACCTTCCCTGGCTTTTCCTCATTTCTGCACGAAACACACAAATCCAAAACAAGTGACAACGCACTTGCTCTATTAAGAATAAAACCTCAGCATCTCCTCTGTGCTCACTCTGATCCCATACATCCCGTTTCATTCATCACTGATAATTACATTTTACGCTGCTAATTTGTCTACAATTATTTCACTTTTTTTCCTTCTAAATAAAGGCTGGCACGTAGGTAGCAGTGATAACTGACGCAACCACGAAAGATTGCTTTTCATAAATAGTGAATACATTTGTCAGCTGTAAATGAAACTGCAAAGGTAACTCTGCAGCTTTATTTGCCTTTCTCACTTAATACGCAGTAGTTTGTATATCCTACTCTATCTCCATGTTCTTCAAAGCTCCACCTTTGTATTTTGTAATGCCTTAGTTTTCCACACTTTTTCACTGTTAACTGTCCTTAACCACTGTTCTCTTCATGCCTTTCTCTCACTGTTAGATTTATAGTTATTTCTCTAAGTTTCTGGTATTTCCCATGGTAGCCGGGAGGCTCTCATTTTTTGCCTTGTGTTTCCCTAGACACCATCTTCACTTACTTCCAGCTCACTTTTCTCCATGAATCATTCAAAAGTTGATCTGCTCGCTAGTGCCGTGTTTTTTCACACTGGGGTCTGGGGTCAGATTTGTTGTCTTTCCTAGGACTTGCTTTGGAAGACTGCGAAGCTCCCACCTGGGGTAACTGGGAGGTAAAGGAGCTCAAACAGGCAGAAGCATAGTCTGAAGACCACATTTAGCCTATGTAACCCACGGCAGTCTTAAGTTTCCTACACGTTTATCATTTCTTCTGTGAATTGCTACATTCTTTGATGAAACTTCATAAATAATGTATTTTAACTGTAGTTGTCAGCATGTATAATCTTTTAAAAGTCAGATTTGCAGTATTTAAAAATAATTTCCTCACAGCAGAAAATACAAGGCTTCTAGCTATTCAGATTTTTACAATTATTTGTCTTTTGCGAGAAGGTAATAATACAAAAGTAACAATGCATGCAAAACAAAAGGAATACATCCAAAGCACCCTTTGCCCAAACAGAATAGAGTCTCCCTAGAGAGCATATTAACCAAAATATATTATAACCTACCATTATTTAGTTCAGAATATATGCATCTAATTAGGCTTAAGGCAAAGGAGAAGTATATAATTTTATGCAAAAAAAGCAAAACAGCAAACTGCTTGCTGTTGTATGTGCCAGTACTGCTGCAGCTGCTACAGAGCAGCAAGGCAGTATCCGAGGGGGACTGCTTGCTTCTCAGCTGCAAGATGCCTGCTGCAGTAACTGCTGTATCAAGTTCCCACTGCTTAAGGCAGAGGGAATGAAACCCTGGGGCTAACCAAACTTTTTTCTGCTATTACATGAAGTGTGCATCTTAGTGATCTTGTTTACTTCTTTGGTTCAACAGGACAAAGAAAATGCACTGATACTTGGCTGACTGCACTAAATAGAACAATAAAGGTAAGGCCAAATTATAAACTTGTACAGGGTGAAAAAAGTGGAAGATTTTGCCCATGTACCCTCCCTCATGCCTCAGGATAGCTCTCCTGGAACAAAAGATGCACACTGTGTCCTCAAAGGTACGTCACTAAAAGAGCAAGGAGGAGAGCAGAGAATTTAGGGAGGAACCTCATTTTACTGGACAGTTATCAAACCTGTAAGTAGTGCAGAAATGTTATTCCTGCTCTTCACTAAGTTAAGTACAATTATAGGACAGGAAATGTGGAGAACAGCAGATGAGACTAATAGTAGCACATATTACAGCACAAGCATTGAGTTGAATCTAAAGAGAGTTATTTCCCTAATGAATAAATAGTGCAGACCAAAACATTTTGGTTTTATTATTTTCTGATGACAAAATTACTTAAAGAAATGAAGAGATTCACAGACTAGTAAGAATGGATCAAAATTTACTGTTCACTACTATTCAATTACCTCCTTGCAACTGATATTTAGTATTACAATGCTCCAAAATGATGAAGTTTTTGAAGAAATAGCAATTATCTATTAAAAGTACATCTGTTAGAAAAGGTTTCCTAAAGGACACTATTAAATGGTTTTCTCAAACTTTGGATAAATGAAATTTTGAATTCTGATCTCTTTCCAACATCCAGCAATTTATGCTCTGGTTCACACTCAAACCCTCCTCTAATGGCCTCAGTAGTCGTGCAAAACTCATCAGTGAGGATCTCCAATGCCTTTGGCTCTTCTCTTTGAGCTATCTAGGCCATGCAAAGGAGACGGAAAGCCGAAGATCCAACCTGCTGGTCATCTGATGGCTGGTCTCAAACTCCTGAGCGCTCCTGGAATATGGGAATATCCCAGATAGACTGGAGACATCAGTGATGCAGGACTGGCAGAGAAACTCCTGTGTGAGTTATGCTGTTCGGCACAGCTAAGGCAAAAAGTTGTGGAGGAAGATTCATCCCTGTTTGTCAAGAGTGGGTCAGGCATAAAATGGCTCTTTGTTTTTTGAAGCTGCCAATAATCTACGTATATTTTAGTGCTTACTTGCAAGTTAACTACAAAAACAGCTAGAGGTCCAGGAAAACAACTTCCAGAAGAGAATATGCACTTCTGGCATTTGTTTGTGTGGTACTTTATTCTTCAGAGCATTTCAAGTGCTCTTCCCACAAACAAATGGACTCTATTTTATGAATAATACTCTAAGGGGACATTCAATTCTTGTCTTTCACATATCAAATTCAATTCTTTTTTCTTCTTTTGTTTGTTGTGATTTAATAAAACAAAGATGGAGTCAGTAGTTTTCAAGTGGAGACATCTGGGAAATACTGGCAATTGAAATTTATGCTAATTTAGAGTAAGGTTGGCAGGGTGGCTTGTCTCCAGTCAGCAGTGTTCCTAGAAACCAAGCTTTAGGAAAAATAGTGTTCTTATTTTGACACAGAACATGGTGAAAGACGACCTTGTGCCTTCCATTTCCTACTGATCATATGATACCGACCCATCTATGTCAGCAAACATCTCTTACTGAGACAAACGCACTGCATTGAACAGTAGTTAGGTACTAGGAGAGTAATGAAAAAAATAAATCACATGGCGAAAGCTTAGATCTCATTTTGACTGGAACACTGGCTTATATGATCAACTTTAAGATCTTTCTGGTAATTATGAAATTATTAACTATTAAAAGTGGTTTTGTTCTAATAATTGCCCTTGAAGAACTTGGTACAGTTATCGGAAACAGCATGGATACAATGGAAATGCTCAGTCAGATGGCTTATTTCAGGAACCAAGACTGAATGACCTCTGATCAGTACCTGGGGATCAGATTCTACTGTAGGTGTCCTTTTTTTCCTAGCTTAGGAATTAGGAAATCCAAATTTGAACAAATTCTTCCTGGAATGCACTCTTAAGTTCAAGTGAGAGCAATAGTCATGCAGGCACTGAGGTTACTAATAGGTGCCTTCAAGATGGATAAAGAATCACATTCCTCAGACATTATTTGAAGAAAAAAAAAGGTATCCCTTCAGAAGCTGAATGCTATTAAAACAAAAAAATGCATGTTTTTCAACTAACTGCTAATATTCTCTATTTAAATACAGTTTTACATTCTGTAGGATACAATTATTAATACTGTAATTAAAAAGAGAAGCGAACAGTCTAGCTGAGGCCTGTTTTTATGCAGGAGGTTCGTAGTGTAATGAAAAATAAGCACACCTCACTTCATTACGGCAATAAAATGCTTTCTTCTGCTTAGTCGACAGCAATCAGATGCATACAACAAAACACAATTATGCAGAAACCGCAGAAGTCACCATACTGTGCAGTAACATCACTGTGAAATACTCTGACTTCCTTTTTGAAGGAATGGAAAAGCTACAGCAAATAACTGGGCTGTACTGAGTCTGTCTGCTTCAGCAATGGATGCTGTTCCTCTAAGGTACGCTGTAGAAGATGCTCATTTTTGTGAGAACAAGCTGAGGTACATAAGCCATTATCAGCTAACAGAAAACTACTGACCTTTGGATAAATCCTTATAGCCCAGAGGGAACACTGACAATCCAGCCATGCCATCAGCTAGGCACTGGCCTGATCCTGTGCAACTGCACCAAGTCTTGGTAAGAAACTGAGAACATCTCTTAAGCATGCAGAATGCCCAAGAGAGACTGCATTCCCTGAAATTCCAACACGAAAGGAATTTAAAATTATACTGATTATTTCTGTAGTGAGAAACCTTCTAGAAAACATGCATTATTTAATAACTTACATTGAAAACCATAAGCTCTTTATTTCTTGTATTCACTATTAACATGACTGCCTGTTTGTGATCAGTTAAGAACACAATATTATTTTCACAACACACAATAATTGCTGTACAATCAGAGACATAGGCCATAGCTGGGGAAGAAATCTGCACCACGTCCTTACATACATTACATTTTAATACTGGCTCCTAAGTTCATTCCTAGGCTAAAAAAGCCAAATTCATAGAAGTGAAGTGCTGTCTCGAGTACATTCTTGCACTAAGTCAGCACTGTCCTCTTCCAGCTAATTTCACTAATGTGGAATAACACGTTCTGACTTCAAAAGCCAATCCTCTGCACACGAGGCACGCAGGACCAAGTGGGAACAGCCTGGAGTACTTCAGTGCACAGACCTGCTCCAAATCATTTTTTTCCACAGCATCCCTTTCTCTTGCTCCCCTGGTTACTACTCCCTCTGTTCTGGAGTTCATTTGTCTCCTCCTCTCCTCACTGGATCAAATCCTCTTGTCACCATCTATTGTGCTACCCGCCCACTTCCATCACTGTCATCTCGCACCGCTCCCTGACGCATTTGTTAAATATAAGTTTAATTAGAAAGCGTTCATTGGAAACAAATGAAAAAGCCTAAAATTAGAATTGGACAGAGATTGTCTGAGATTTAAAAAGTAATACTATTACATGATATGCCTTTATTGCTAAGCAATATCTTACTTTTATGCACCGATGATGAAATTAATCCATGCAGGGGCTGGCACGTACCACCTTCAATTTGAGAACCACATAACTACTTTCAGCTGAGCTCCACAATAAGTATGGACCAAAGTAAGTAAGAAATACTATTTTGTTATGAAGCAAGAATTGTGAGAATGCATTAAAACAACACCCATTCAGCCTGTTAATAAAGCCACTGTAACTACACCTGAGTTTAAGAAGGGCTTTACTTATAGGCAGACGTGACTTCAGGACCAGTATATTATAACAGTTGTCAAATGTTCCTAGAAACTAGGATAGATGCCTTTTTTCCATAGTAAATCTGAAGAAAAATAAATTCATTAATTCACCGTGTACCAAAATTAGCATATTTATTTTATCCTAATTGTGAAAGATTCCAACAGAATAATTGTACCAACCACTAACAGGAGCCAAAATCACCATCCCCAACTTCCGTTCATGATATACATGCTTCATGGGATAAGATGACAGATTCAGTACGAGATGTATATTTTGTACCTCATTTGGGTCTCCTTCATAAGCACCAAGCAATTATGTTTTGCTATTGCAAATTCTCAAAATACACTTTTGAAATCTTCCTATTCCACTCTTGGCAATCAACTTCTTCCATGCCTCTTCCCATTTCAGTTTTCACATTTGTGCACCACATTCACCATGTATGTCTAAGTAACTCTGCTAGCCCTCAGCTTCTCACTCCTACCTACTGAAAAGAAGTGAAAAAAATGTGCCAACTGAAGGAACTGACAGAGCAGCACATTGCCCCTCCTATGCAAGATGAGCACTGATGGCTTCAGCATGCATTGACATTCTAAGCAAAGGAAATTAGCATTAATCCACTCTCAGGGTGCTCCTAACTGTATAGCCATGGAAAATTAACTCAGCATTAACTGCACAAACAGCTTTGGTTGTGCTTCCTGCTGTAATGGTTACCTAATTTTTTGGTACCTAAAATGAGGAGATAGTTACTCCCTGACTGGTGTGCAGATACGTGCACCCCAACAGACATCTGGGCACCCTCCTCTCCTGACAACCAGCATCCTGGGCTGACCTGTGCTGGCGGGTCAAAAACAGCCTGGAGTTTGAGGCACTATCTGGAATTGAGAACATATGGGTTCAATTCCCGTCTCTGACTTCTTCGATTGGGAGCAATTTGCATGCAACAAAACTGAGAAGTATTTCTGTTTTCTTCTCCCTCATGTCAAGGACGTTGTACTGTAATTAATTGTCAATACATGTAAAAAAATTCTAATCATTATGTCAACAGAAATTAAGACGAGGGAACTTAGGAAGTACCTACCATCCGGCACAGTTGTTGGTTCTACAGACTTTTGACTGTCGTTTCCACAGTTACTGAGAACAAGTATGGGAAGAGGCACCAAGTCATTTAATTTTTTCATGGCTGGGTCACAGTACGAACTGAACACGTGCAAAGACTTCTAAAGATTTGTTCCTTAATGAAGTCTTCTTATCAGAGATGCTGGAAATTTACTTAACAAGTCTGTCCTAATCTTGTTAGAGCATCTCCATTTTATGGTATAATAATATCACTTACTTGTTTTTCATTATTAAAATGTTTTGATTAGAAAGTCAGTACAGACAGTGCCTATTCAAAAGCTGATTCATCTTTTCTCATTAAAGGTAAGTGAATGGAAAAGGAATAAATTGCTTTTCTAGCGGCAGCAACAGAGTTCTAAAATCTAGGTCACATTAAAGAACTCTTAAATAGGGTTTACACATTGAATTGTCTTTCTCATTGCTGTGAAACACTGGGAATAAAATACATGTTCAATCACCAGTAAATTAGCTAGCAATTTGTTCACATACTTGCTTTAAAGTATCCCTTCATGATACTTTAAATAGTTTTTCTTGTAATGTGATCAGACGATAAAATTATTCTGTCCTTCTAAGTATCACCTCTTATGTAGCTTCCCAACTTGTACATAACTGCAATTTGCAATGTTCTGATTCTTGGACATGAATTTAAACCTGGAAAGAGGAACACGTGTACCAGCCTAAGAGCTTTTGTATGCTGTATGTTAAAGCAAACAAACCGATTAGTCCATTTTATTTCCCATAGGAAGGTCTCAATTCCATAGCATAATGCAATGTTGATGAACTGGAAAGAATCCAGAGAAACAAAAGAATGATAAAACAGCCAGAACAGCAAAAAATGAGCAAACTGGTACTAGGGGCTTATTTTGGGAACAGAAAATTCAATGGTGAAATGATATCTTCAAATATATTAAAAGGTACCACAAAGAAGAACATACTAGGATGTTTTCAATAACCACTGGGATGAAGAAAAGCAGCAATGGACTTAAACCACAATGAGGATTTAGGCCAAAGGAAAAGCCTCCTAATGGCAAAGATAATTAAGCATGGGAATCGTTTGTCTAGAAAAGCCAGAAAGCAGAATATGTTTGACAAACACCTGTCTGGATTCATGTAGGTGTAATTGCTGAAGGCAGGCAGGTGCTCTACCTAACTGCTGGAGATTCTTTCTAGCCACGTGTTTTCAGATTCATTGGTACTGTTCCAAGTACTTGTCTAGTTTTGGAAGCATCTGTGTGATTTACATTACATATACATATTTCTTCTGCTTCCCATTCACAAGGCATTTTTATACCTCAAATTCACAGAAGTAATGCATGTGCATTACGTTATGTACCACACAAGTCTTCACTTGTCTCCTTCCAAGTATTTACTGTAAAATCAAATCCATCCTGGCCAAAGAAACAGACTTTATGGCTTTTTTTAGGTTGCAAGATAGCACCTCAACACACACCCCATCAATCACATTAAAACTGAACAGAAAACCCAAAAGCAACACTGAGAGCTTTTGCTGTCTGCTGCCTTTCTAGTCAACCATTAAACCCCAATGTGGCCTCACTAGGCTTATTTATTTATTTAACACTATAGACACGGCTTTGAAGTTCAGGTATTTCCTTAATGAGCACTGTTTTCTATCAAGAAGAGCAGGACACCAGAATGCCAGTGCTGCTAATTAACAAATGTAACCTCTACACCCTCAAAGCACACAGCATAGATTTTAAGATTACTACTTTTGCTAGTCAAAAACAATGGGAGCTGTATAGATGCTTTAAGGACATACGTTGTATAATTTAATAGGTCTCCTCATTTCTGATTTGAGTAAGTCACTGAAATATTTATGGCCTTACCAGAACAGTGAATGTACAGTTATCTCTTCAGTTGTTATTATGCTGCTCTTTCTCAAGCAGCTCTTTCATTCAGGAAGAAAAGGTACATTCTGAGTTTATTAGCTGGAACTGTATTAAAGCAGTGTTGTCCTCCCAGTGCAGAAGTGTCCCTAGAAAGACACCTCACAGGGAATTATTTTCTTGCTCTGACACTGAAAAAATAAAAACATAGCAGCACGAGCAAGTGCCAGCAATCTGAAAATATTTGCGGGGTCAATGGAAGGGAAGAACTTTGATACTTGGGCTCTGCAAATGCATCTTTAATACCACTACGCTAATTACTAAGAGTCAAGTTAGCCACAGTGTGCCTGTCTCACAATTACAGCTAGATACCAGTGCACATAAATCAAAAAGGCAGGGGGAAACACCCAGTGCTTACCTATTAACTTCTCCACAACTTTCCCAATCAGCTAAGCCAAACAGCTGTACAAAATTACACCACTGCCATATCCTTAATTTTAAGAACAAAACTAATGAAGTATATGGCATTAATTTGACTGTAATAAATATACTGAGGCTGTAATGTGTAATTAAAAAGAACATGAATATTTAGCAGTATTAACTATTCTCAAATTAGCAACTGCTGTTTGAGAAGACTTGCTACTTTTCCTTGTAGCTCTGCCACATAACTGTGTCAAAGGAATGAGAAGGGACAACTAACAGCTTGCTAAACATGGAGCTGTGCTGGCAACTTACCATAATGTAGTTTAAAAAGTAAACAGAAGAAATTGAGGGATTCCATATTTTAGCTGTTAATACCTGAGATGTAAGACTTCATCTGTGGTCCAGAAAGTAACAGCAACTTCACTACCAAAAGAACAAACACCCATGGCTGCTGATCACCAGCTCTTCCCATTGCCTTCTTTTTATGTGCAATCAGCATACAAGGAAAATGAACGCAAAAAGTGGGCAACTGAACCCCTGCCTGTAGGATCTTCATAAGTGAATGCATAATGCCTACTGCAGTACCTGGAGAGATCAAAACCAGGGCAGCAGGATTTTTGGAAGATATGTCTTTGGAGATACTTCTAGTGAACTTCCAATGACAGCCAGATCCCAGGCAGGAAAAGAGATTAAAGGAAAATGATGTCAAGAAATAGTTCAAGATATGCTGCTTTAGTGCCTGTGATCAGAGAAGCAGGGTTCTGAGCACGTAACAGATACTGATGGTTGGGATTATATCAACAAGGGCAAGACTGTATTTTTTAATAGAAAAGTCAGAGGCAGGGTGAGGAAATTAGCAGTCAGAATACTTGAATGCTGTGTTATTCTGCTGAACGTTTCAAAATGCTCACCACCTGCTGCTGTATGAAGAGAGAATTATGTTCCAGAGCTAATCAGATTTTTGCCATTATCAGTAGCAAGTATATTTCTTTTTAAATTTTGTAATAGAAAAGAAGAAGTTGCTTTCTCCATTTTTTTCTTTACCATATGGACTACTAAGTGCAGCAGCAGCTACTTTTAAATGTTACGGTTCCTTTGCTGAGGCATTATGATCCTTTGTAAGATGAAAGTAATTTTCTTTGTGTCTTAAGGAGATGCTATTCTGCAAAGCAGAAAGGCCTCCCAAGACTTACTGCCTAAAAATAGCTAACAGCCTTTCAGGAAGATGAAGAATGAATCTTTCAAGAGACGTGCTTGATTATTCTGTTTATTACTCTGATTTGCATTTCTGGAACTGGAGGATCCTGTAGTAGTAAGCACTGTAAAACAAAGGGGTTTGGTTTTGTTTGTTTTATACAGAATCCTGGTTTAAATCACCAAACTGACATCACGTAGCTGTCATTCAGCCTACCAAGCTGAAAACTGCTCTGCAGCATCATTACAGACAAAGCAATGTGTACTTGGAGAGTTTCAAGAATACACTGAACTTCTTTTAAACCTCTTCCCCCAGGCAAAATGTGAAGCTATTGTGCAACAGAGGTCACTCTGTGCAGCTAGCTCATGCATATGCCATTTTGTTCTGGATGTCCAGGAGGATTTTTAACAAGGAAATCAGTTTCCATTTAGAAGAACACTCTACACCTAGACGTGTTTCACATCTACTGTAAATAAAGTAAAAATTAAAGGGTATAATGATGAATGTCCAGCAGTAGATTTTTATCCACTTAGCAATCTCAGAAGTATTCAATCCAGTTCTGTAAGAACTCAATAACAAATTTTAATTTGGAGGCACTTGTCTGGATAAAAAGGAAGTCTTCTAAGTAGTGTCTACAGTCCTTTTTTCTTTAATGTATGATATTTATGAAATGCTACATACACGAGAGCCCTTTTTAGGACAGCACATCTGCAAGAAATCAGAAGATCACACAGAGAATGTGCTGTGAGAATCTGGCCTAGAAGGCTGCAGACAGAATGCCAGTTCCTGTGCTGTAACTATTTGTCTTTTCTTTTCTTTTCTTTGAGAGAGGAAAGCCTTAAAGCTTTAATCTCACACACAAGCTCATCACATCCCAAGTCTATCTGTAATGCTCTCCAAATGAGAATGAACTCGGAAGGATGATGCTCAATCTTTAAATCCTTCTCTGCAGAGCTGTTTTCAACTTACAGGTTCATAAAAGGGATCCTTGCTGTGGCTCTAGAACTTTCTGACGTGTCCTACCTGTTATGCTTGACAACCACACGGTAGAATTCAATTGCATTTAGGACTAAAAGTTTTCCTTGCATGATTTCCTGTGTAGTGCGATAGAAACAACTTAATGTGACAGCACGCTCCCATTGTCACTGGTGGAAAACAAATTCCCCTCCCTCCTGGCCACTGTTATTAACTCCAAAGCAAAGAGCATGTGCAAAAGGCAAAGGAAAAAGAACAAATGTAAAAACTGGATCCGCTGCTACCAAACTGCCAGCCCACCAAAACAACATACATGCTAACAGAAATAACACAAGGAAATGCCCCGTGCATTTTCCTAGAAGAATATTTAAAGATTCCAAAAAACTCCGTGACTTCATTATCATTCAAATATCACTGTTACAAAGTCTTATTTACTTTTTTGTTCTTTGTTTACACTGTTTATTTCTGAAGAAGTCACACTGTTACATGACTCAGGGAATTAGCAAATACATTCAATTTACTTAAATAGGGTAATTACTACTACACTCAGCTGACATTAGTAGCCCTTATGCAATGAACTGCCCTGTGACGTGTGCTTAAAATAAAGGAAAATATGCATGTATATTTTAAGAGCATTAAGAAGGAAGAACACTTGTAACTCCAGACATATAAAAGTTTTTCATCATCTACTTTCTGTATTTTTCTGAAGTACTGATTGAATCTTAAGCTACCAGAATGAAAGCAGCTCTGTAGTCTCAGAATCAAATGAAAAAATAATACAGTGTATAAATTCTTCTGGGTGAGACAGACCACAAAAAAGCCACCAAAACAACCATGAGAGATCAATGCACTTGAAGGAGTTAATGTTATGGTAAGGTTAGGGCTGGAAACACTGACAGGATAGGAGCAGCAGCCCCTAGCCTGCTTTGGTAGGTCTTCTGTCATTCTGAAAGACAGTGCATTCTGGTAACCATACCCACACCACACTGAACACAGTGGGAACAGAACCCATACTCAGGAGCCTTTTTCCACACTTGGGAAAAAACAAACAAGGCGACTGCTGAAACTCATCATGCTCAATTACTGAGCAAGATGCTAAAGCTCCAACATTTAATGAAAGAAATGAAGTGCTTATGTGCATGTATACAAGTGTACACACACACAGGCATGCAGCTCTTACTCACAGTTTACTTCCAGAATGGCACGGACAGACTTGGCAAGGTCTCTGGCTTCTGCTGCAAGAGCTGTGGTAACAGTTGGTCCAATCCTCCCCAGCCGGGCAAGAAGTGCTTTAGAAGACAATGGTGTCCTTCTGCCACTAAAAGAAGGGGAGAAAAAGGCATTTATTTGTAAGTTGAGCAAAGGTTCCCTTCAATAAAGTAAAGCTTGAGTGTCATTCTATGAAAAAATCACTGGTATCATCAAGCATAAGTTGGTTTCAGAGTTATTCTGTCTGTATAACAAAGGCTTTTAGGAAAGTTAAAATAAAACAGCATATTTAATTTCCCACCCCCGCATTGAGTATAACAGCATTCAGAAACACACAACAGAAAACTAAGGAAAAAATACAAGACAATTTCTAGGGACAAAAGTAGATTATTTTTCAATATGTGTGTGAATAACAGCTCATATCTGCTTACCTCAGAACAGCCGAGGAAGGAGAGTTTTCGGAAAGCATTTCATGCACAACCTGTTGGCCACAGTAAGAAGTTAACAGCTCATAAATCAGTGCAGTCAGGAAGGTCAGATCTTTGGCACGTGGGCTCTGATCTGTACTTCATAATGTTGTTTCTGTTATAGCATTTCAAAACATTACTAAATACCATTTTTCTGCCTTCTTCCTCTGCAATATTTCACAGAAATCAGTATGCTTGTGAAAAATACATTTAAGAAATCCAACCAGTTTCACTGACTCCACGTACAGCAAGATGAAAAGACATTCCTACAAGAACAGCACCTGTATTTCCAGCGTGGTGCACCAAGCTGGGGAATCAACACAGGGCTTTTCCAAACAGAACAGTGCAGTGGCACAGTTACCTCTACGAATTGTAGCAGTTTCTCAGTAGCCACCTCAAAGCTCTTCCTAGCCGACTCCGATTTCCGCAGCTGACAGTCAAGAACAGTAACCCTCTTTCTCAAATCCTGGATGCTATCCTGGAAAAGATGTTTGGTACATGCTAGTTTAAGGCTTTTATTTTCATCATTTGCTTCTATCGCTCACAAAGGTAAAAGGTGTGGATTAAAATAGACATCTGAAATGTTTTACACCTTATGTTTCCTACCCATACCTGCTCAGGTAAGCTCTAGTAAATAAGCTCCCAGGTATCACATCAAGATAAATTCAGACTGGCAGCTGACAGCAGTGATGGGCTGAAACTGAGGATGCTCTGTACTGATTTATGAACAGATGAACAGTGCTGAAGTGACGCTGGCAGGACCTGTCAGCAGGGTGCCACAAACAGCCAGTGTGTGAGGAGTTATGGTCCTCTGGTTTGTGTCTGTACATCCTTTGTCCAGCAGAGCAATTATGGCATATCATATTGAAAAATTACCCCCCAGGATTTCTCCACATGCGCTTGTATAAGCTATCGACCTGAGTTATTCATCCTTCGTCTCCTTCAGCTTCAGACAGTGTGAGCCCAGCACCACTGAGTCTCACTCATTAGGTCAGGTGCTGAAGGCTCAGGGTTTTCTCTCAAGTCCTTGGAACTGTTCACCATGAGAAAAGTTTTCATGTGTATGTAGGTTGCCCAAAAGCAATGCCTCCTACTTACATACATGGGAACTATAACACAGAGCAGTACAACATTATTTGATAGAGCAAATTCTCAGCTAAGAAACACTTTTTCTACACAGGCACTGCTTTCAGCTGTGCACGTAGGTATTTCACCCCGATGTTTGGAAAGGCTGCGGCTCATCACCCATGCCATCAGATGAGGGGAATTTCTCCCTGGAAGTTACACACATTTCCTGTGTTGCTCCTCCGTAAGCTCATACACCGCAGGGGTCAGTTTTATCTTATTAAAACCTTTTAATATTGAATTAATTCTCACCGTGAAAAAAGGCAGCAGTTCATTAAGTCTCCTTCACCATTAATTCTTACGCACATCTATTTTTCAAGAGAAAAAGAAGGCAAACACACACACCAATCTGTTTGCACTTGTTTGAACCATGTGTAGAAGATTAAAAGCACCTCCAATATTTCTACTCCTCAGCATACTTTGAAATGATTCACTGGAAATGAAGTAGTTTTAAAATATGAGACTCAATTAAAAAATTGTAGGAAATTTCACTGGCAGACTACTGTTGGTATCATTTAAATTACTATCTTGATTAAATCCACACGTACTTAAGAACAGCACTGGATTTTGTAACATTAATCTAGCAGAAGCATAAAAAACCATTCAGGTAACTTTTACATAGGTACAGAGGCAAACAAATGCGTGCATCATCTTCACAGCTGCTGTCTACAGAGCAGAAACTCTTCCTGCTCTAATGCTCGAGATGTGCCATGGTGACCTGTGGCCCACATGTGCTTCCAGCTCCTGTTTTTCCAGCCCAGAGACGTCTGGATAAAGGAAGACTCATGCACTCCACATTATCCCCCCCACTACAAATCATTCCAGTTATTGAATAATACAAGACAAACAGTGACCTACTTTAGCAAAGCAGATGAAAAGAAAATGAAAACAAGATACATGACAACAGCAAGGAAACCATGGTAACTATGACAGGAGACTGCTTTGCTTACTTTATTTTGGCCACAGTGATCAGAGAGCTGAGCCTTCAGCTCCACTATTTCAGCTTCCAGCAGGCGAATTACTTCTTCGTAGTCCATCTCCATTCCGCGCGCCTGTCTCTGTGCAGCTTCTGCAAGATGAATCCTGCTTCGCAGGGCTCTTGTCTCCTCTACAGCTGCCTTGGCTTCCTGTAGATGATAGAATTTAATTGACAAGTTACAACTCCTGCTAATAACAAAGGATTTTTTTTTTTAACTGCAAATTTAGCTTAAAAGCATCGTGGTTCACTTTGGGGCTGCCTTGTAGTGTTCACAGTCTGCTGATCCACTTCCTGATTTTTACATCAGGTTTTTACAGAGAGATGACATTCCCAATTAATTACAACATTAATTCTATGATTACTTTAAATCCAATTGAATGAAAGGCTTTATGGAAATACATCCAAAGCTGTTAATTTTTCCCATTGCTTCTGCAGGAGGCGAAGTCCTTCTAATGATGTTGCTACATACTTTACTGTCACTGCCTGAGTTTGCACATCATGCAGGTGGATTCCAGATGCAACCATTCAGTCCAAACTGCTCTTGAAGTAAGTGCTGTTTTTAATTTTCCTGCCCAGCTCCTGCTCTTGTTATTCTGCATTACCACAGAACAGCGTCACGTAACATTTATTGAGAAATATATGTAGAAAATTAGAAAAGAGAAACTGTTAAATTCTTATTCAGCTAGAAGTAAATGCTGTCAATGCTCAGTTCATCAACTCAAATTCAACTTCAAATTTCATGGAAAATACGTCATGTAATGTTTAACAGGTGTCATAGTATGAATGAGTAGAAAGTTCAGTTAGGCTTACAAAGGCAGATTCAATTCCATTGTTTCCTAACTTAGAAACATGCCTATTTTGCAAGCAATATTCTTCAAGCCAGGTTTTCCTACACTTTGTCTGAATGTTTTTCATATAGAACGACGGCCAGCTCCACCACTGTCAGTTTCATATGTTTTTTAACCTGTAATCTGTTAGCCCAAGAAAACAATTATATTTTTTCAGGCTGTAAGTAAATTAATCTGAATGACATATATAGGACACCATCTACCCCATATTTACAATGGTTTTGCAACGTAATACCAATTTGGATAATTGCCAGGGACATTCTGGTCCTTTGGAAAATAAAGCATTGAAGGAAATAAGCATGCATGTAGCAAACAGCAATATCACTGGTACAGATGACAGCTTTTATATAAAGACCTTTCTATTATAACTGATGAAAGATACATTTTAATACCCTTTGATAGCGAATACAGACATTTGCTATTTTCTTTTAGAAGCACAAGCAGGTGTGGCCAATGCATTCTGCATGACTGTCATCTGCACCTGGGAACACAGGCGACCCGAAAGCAGCGTCTCTGTTGGGCAGCTCGTCCTGCTGCCAGCCGTCAGCACAGCACCCGGAGCTGAGCAGCGCTGACTGACAGACAGACAGACAGACAGACAGCTGCTCACGGGCACAGCACAGACAACGCGTCCCTCCTGCACGTGGCTCACAGCAGTTCCCTTTCCTTCAAATTAGTCAGGGCATTTCTTAGAAATTCCAATCCATATCTGCAGAGATCAAACCTCCTGCTTCTGCAGGACTTCCCTGCCGCTGTAACTCATCAGCAAGAAAAGGTGGGCCCTGCAGATGACAAAGGATGTTTTCATAGTCTTCAGTAGCAAAGGTACCAGCAGTGAGCCCAGGTGAGGGAAGGGCTCTTGGAGAGAAAAGTGAAAAGGTACTAAGTTTGCTGAATAGAAATGAACACAGAGGCCCCGACAAAGAGTAGCATCTTAAAAATGCATTGGTGGGAATTATTTAAATAAACTGATAGCAAATAAGTCATGGGAGAACTGCTATAATGAAAAGGGAGGTCTTTATTTTGAAATAAGACTTCCTTGAGATAGAGGTTTAATCTCTTCTAACCCAGAACTGCCTTCACTCCTCCATTGTTTCTTCTGAAACCCAATTGTTGAATATTAATTCCTCTGTAATAGCAGACTAAGTATGACCAGATTTCAACAATGAAAGACCTAAAGGAATAATTAACGAACAATGGACTCTTCTGTTACAAGGAAACGATTATCCACACCAGGACTGAATTAGCAGAATTTTCTGACAAACCAGAGCTGTTTCCTCCAGCAGGGAGCACAGAGGGATGGAGGCCATCAGCTTTCCCAGTTGTACAGTTACTGAAGCTGGCACTGCTGTGACACGGTCGGTTCGAACCCACAGAGCTGAGGGGCATCCACCACGAGAACAGGTGGACTACAGCATGCTGCAGCAGCACCTCGTCTCATCCCTTTTGACTGCAGGCATAAAGGAAGACGTAACAGCTGCAAATATTTTACCCAAATAAATGCTTGATGGAACCCTTTGTCCCAATGTGGCACAAAGCCACCACCACAGCTGAGTGCAGGCTGCAGAACAGAATGGAATCCTTATGGAGAAGGCAAGGTGCAGGTTTCTTACATGCCAGGTATTTCTCCCTCGAATTAATTCAAATGTTTACAGGCTTTATCTGAGAAATAATCCAGCCACCACAGTCACTGAACCAAAGTCACAAGACCCCACTGGGGAGGAAAGGAACAGAAACCCTGAAATGGCCATACCTACATGGAAAGCTGCAGAATCTTTTGGGAAAAGCCCCTCAGCATCTGTGCCTGGAAAAAAAATCACAACTTTAACACTGACTCAGTGTTCAGTGCTGAGACTTCTTCCATTAAGGACTGCACCACACCTCTACCCGTCATAATGAAGATGTATTTCTTAATACATATACAAAAAAAAGAGGCAGCATTCAAGTTATGGCTTCTAGACTGGCAGAAAGAAGGGTGAGGTGGGCTTCAGTACACCAAGAAAGAAGCTGCTCGTGCTTTCACTTTCACAAAACCTGTTTTTCCATTATTTCTCCTGAAATAAAGCACCTCAGAGACACTGCACCCATTCTATTTCTTACACTTCTGTGTGGATAAGCACCTAAACTGCATATCTAAAATGCATCCTCATGTTTGCTCTAGGCAACATCTACCTCCTCTGAGCACCTTCAATGCAAATTAATGCAAATTAAAGTAGCCACAGCTTAAGGCCAAAAACACGTCCCTAGATCAGCAAAGCAGTTTTCACTTTCTTGCTGAGTGAAAAATGGAAAGCACTTGCACTTTCACTTTCTTAAGTCATACCCTTCCTCACCTCCAACAATCCCTGTGTGTCAGAGGCCTCAAAAAGAGGTTCAGATAAGAAGCCTGAAGTATATCATTATAAATTAAAAGACAAATGGCAGTCTAGATTGCCTATTATTATTAACTTTGTATCACTATGAACCTCAGTGTCAACAATGGTTCTGAACCACAGATGTATATATATGCACTATATCAACATACAAAAATGCAATAATTTCATATATACATATATATACCATTTATGTATAGTTATATCTATAGTTATACATAAAATACTTGAAAACATGTGCAGAACACACAGAACTGTATTTTCATCAAAAGCCTTCTCTGTACCTCCAAAGTGGGACTTAAACAACAGCACTGCTGCAGTGACACATCAGTTATTATTTCTCTCTTTCACTATCTGGGCCCTTTTCAGCAGCAGTTACTCAAAACCTCGATGGGAAATGTTGGTATTTACCCCTTGGTGGGCTGCTTCACTCCCAGCAAAGCCACCTTTAGGACACTAGCAGGACTGGACAGAAAACTAGAAGTATGAGGACCTCACCAGGTAGAAAAGGGGCATTGCTTGCACCGGAACCGACTGGTCCTAATAAAAGTCCTTCTCAACAAGAGCAGCTGTGTGAGCTGAGGCTCCACGAGGAGGACCTGCTGCCATATCACCCGTGTTTACTGTTTGTGCTTTCTCTTGGCTTTAGTTTGAACCGATGGATACCAGCTCCAGTCCCGAGTGACGACCTGAGGGCCCATTAATGAACAGAAACATATGGAGCACCACTGTAACGTACTTCTGGTTACATTCATCCAAAAAAGAATCTGGTTTAATTCATCAGGGTCTGCTGTGGGGAAGGTAACACCATAGGATTAACGGAGGAAGCTTCCAAGCAGTTCTCTCGCATTTGTGGAATGAAAGGTACCAACAATGGTGCTCAACAGAAACACGTAACGAGCAAAAACGTAAAACTGATCTTTGCATAGCAGTGAACTGAAAGATTTTTCAAATTATATTTTGCATTTTTGCATCTGATGCAACTGAGAGCCTCCAAGGAAGCCTGCAGCAGTACAAGAGAGAAGAAAGGGGAGCAGCTTTGGAGGAGGGCAGACAGAAGTGTTTGGTAGAAGCAGGAAACAGGGAAGTTGCTCCAGCTGGAATTTGGGATATAAACAGATTTCAAGAGAGAATGATTTTATTTTAAAGAAACTTCAGCATACTTGCTTGACTGCTTGTAGTTCCTCTGTTAACTGCTTCTGTAAATTCAGAGATTCTGATAATTCTTCCTGTAAAAACAAAAAAATAAATAAAGTATGCCATAGCTTGTATTCCAAACTAGATTCCAACTGCTGTGTTTGCAGTTTGTGACACACTCTACAAATGACATCCAATAAGCCCACAAACACACAGATTTTAAAAGCGCTGGTGGGAAAAAAATAAAATCTGAACATTTTCTTAAGATCTGGGACAGAATCAAGCTGTAATTCATAAAGGACAGTTTTTGGAGGGTTCATTAACGTCATACTCATTGCATTTCTCAAGCATCTGAGGATTACACACTGAATGTTTCTGCAGTGCAAATAAAACACGCTTTAAGCCTCTTGCTGCACAGCCACAGAGAAAGTGCACAGAACAAAGACATCTCTGCGGCTTGAGCAGCTTGCTGCACAGCCTAGCATTCACAGCAAGGCATCTCCAGCCCCGTGTCTGACCACTCTTTTAGCTGCCTACCGACACCAGCAGCACAGTCAGGCTGTGCTGCCATAGCCTGCACCATTTCCAGAAGCTTAAAAGCTCTGGAGAAGTTTATTAAAAGAAGTGCCATGAAAGCAGAGAGATGCTCACACTGAGGCAGAGCTTACAGATGTTTACAGGAAAAGTAAAAGAAATGGGGCGATTCTCATAAGCTGACCTTACCAGCTTTCAACATCAGCTATTCAAGGCCTCCTGGTCAGTACCCAGTTCTTCAAATTGATCACTGGAGACCAGGCTCTTTCATTTCAGTACAAAGTTCTTTGTGAGAAGAGTCCTTGTGCACAGAGTGAAGAACAGTTCTTTGTGTGCACCAACCCAAAGCTTTTGCAATCTCTAGCAAGGATGAATTTGTTGGGCCAGTTGACAACATATAGAACTGCTTGTACCCTGGGATCACACTTCCCACTCATGTCCAAGAACAAGAGTTAGGGGCACTCAATACAGAATTTATTTTTTTTTTTTACATCTTGGATTGCTAAAGAAATTCAAGACCACAGGACAATGGTTGTAACCCGAGGTATTAAGTAAAAATAAATACATTAATTGCTTTTGATATTAAGTGTTTCATAATGTCTGTGAAAATACGCATTAATTTTGCAAATGGATTCATTTATTTTCCAGTTAACTTCTTTCAAAATTATCAGCATCTGCTCAGACACTGTGGTTGTGAGGATCACACATTTCCAAATTAAACTGCTCTGCAAATCAGTCACTTCTCCAAAGACACTTCAATGAAATGGCTTCTCAACCTCACCTCCCTGTGAATCAGATTTAAAAGTCTTCGTGGTCCATGGAATAAAGCTCATGTTCTCCATACTGTGAGCGCACGATCTCTAAGCATTATGCAGTTTGCTCTGCCTTTTTATTTATCTATCACAACTTGAGTGTCAAAAGCAAAGCAGCAAAGTACACAAAAATTCGACTCGATTAAAATAACACAAGTCAAAATTAAGTATTACCTTTAATTTGCTCATTTCTTTTAGAGCTTCATTTCTTTCCTTCTTAAGCTTTTCCATGTCATCCTCCAAAGAATCCCAGGTTACAAACTGCGCACATTTAAACAGGCCCTGTTAGAAACCAGCCCTACGTGCATCTCTCATGATCCTTAACATCCTACCCTAAAAGGTCTTGTCAGTGAAATGAGAGAATGGTTTTAGAATGATTTAAAGCTCTGGAAAATATTATTGAAATCATGAAGAATTTTTAAGAAAATTCTCAGCAACTTATCAAGTAATTTTTCCTGTTACAAAGGACTCCCAAACTACTACAAAACGTCAAGACCACTACACTAACAGTCACCACTTTGTTCAATATTTTAAATAACACATTATTGTATTTAGATTTTCCTATGCTACAAATACACTGCTTTGGCACTCACTCCTAAGTTACCTCCAGAATGAAGTGATATTCCATTTAGCAGCAGCACAAATCACCAGACCCCATAACTGTTTATTATGCACACAGGTAGTAGCAATGTGTATTTAAGAAACCTTGGCAAATCACCGTTGTCTGTACTCACAACAACATCATTATGTGAATTGCTTTCTGCAATGTAGGTTGCTTCGAAAAGCTTCATGGAAACTGGGTTATCTTAAAGCACAGCATGACAGGGAGCTGTGCTGAAAACCTGCCCAAGATTTGGAATAATCTCACACGTTAAGCTCCCCAATAATCCCCTCCCAGCAGCTGAACACTGCACACACACATACTTCACCTGCAAATCTAACAAACTGGCAATTTCATCAATCCCAAACGTTACAGGTTTTTGGCCACCATCTGTTGCATCCAATTGCACAGAGAACAGATTCCTTGAAACTTCAATGAAATCTAGAAAACAAAACAGTTCAGGTTTTGTTGCTGCAGTCTGCAGGTTCGTGTCAGTAGCAGCATCAGTGGGTGCAACACAACTGCTCAGAGCACGATGCAAGGCTGCTCTCAGAATGCAGCATCTGCTCTCCACAATTTTCTTAAAGGAAAACATAAATCTTACAGTTTTGTCAGACACAGCCCTCTGAACAGAAGCAAGATGGCAAAATAAGAACAGGTCCTGGCACAAAATGCTTTGTAAGTTGTGAAGGAGAAAGGAAAACCAGAGTTCAACCTCCAAGTACCTGCTTAGAGATGCTGTACACTCGCAGACCCCTGTGGAAACCTGAGATCCGCACACCTGCTTTACACCCACCCTGCCCTGTGGATTGATCTTCCTAGAGAGTCTGCAGGAAGACACAATTCTGTGCTAGCTCACCGCTCAACTGCGCCTTGGGGAGCCTTCAAAAGCTCTGACAGACCTGGGAAAAGTGATGTTGGACAAGGAAGTTTTACAAACGCTGTGACAATCCCAATCAGCGCGGCCCGAACTTAATGTTCATTTTGAACGTATCAAAGAAAACGTTCTGCTATAATAGGAGAGGAAATGTGAAGGTCAGTTTGTGAGCACCACAAAATCCGATGGAAGATCCACCACCTTCACCAACAGGATACTTGGAAATCCAGTGTCACTTGTGGATGATTTGGTACAAGCAATTATTTCTGTACCAGTATGAAAGTTACATTAAATTTTTATACCAGTGTTTGATGCCATTTTTTCACAAATTTCAGGAAATTTTCATCTATTTTAGCATTGGAAATAAAACATCTCAATGTAAAACAAATATTCTGAAACTGTTGGTGTCACCTACCAGCACTGCCACAACCAACAGCAAAAAACTAGACAAAGCAGCGTGCTGGGCTGCACACAAATGGCTCTCCACACATAATAGTTCTTCTTGGTTGTCACCAGCTGACCAAGTGAAACCATCTGTCAGTTTCGTTTCTTTTCTCTACCTCTGATACAATCACTTCGTTTCAGAATTTTAAGCTTATTTTTATTAAATAGAAAGGTTTCTGCCCTGCAGTAGTGTTTTATTTGTGGTAGCAATCTGACATTGACAGAAAAGACATCTGCTATTTCTGTATTCATACATCTTGCTGTTTTCCAGAGTAATTAAGAAATTATTACCTCCAAAAGACACTGTTCCTTTGGAATCTTTCTGAAGTTGCTGCCTTAGGGCTTGCTGCTGTTCAGCTGAGGGCTGAATCCCAAGATAATTCAATGCCTGGAAGGAAAAAACTTATTTTGGAGAAAAAAAACACCAAAAGGACCAGGGATAAATGGCTGCAGGGACAGAGCTGCACTTCAAAGAGCTTTTGTATCGGAGTGCACTCTCACTGACTACACTTTTATTCCAGACACTCTTTGTGACTTCTTGTTCTAATTGAGAGATGTTCAGATATTATTTAACCTTGAATACAGATGAGCATAATAAGCAAAACCCTTTGTCCTTAATAACTTTCTTCAAAATCCTGAGGGACGTTCAGATCCTCAGAAGAGTTAGTCAGTAATTAGATTAACAAAAATAGTAATTTGCCCAGTATATAAAATGAAATATTGTCCCAGAACCTGAAAGAGCTGCCTCAAATTCACACCTTTGGTTTTGTCAACTTAGGAATATCCCCCAAATGCTTTATATTATAAGGAGGGAGGGAGGAAGATTCAGAAGATTCTGTTTACCTTCTCTAGCTTTTCTGCTTTGAGACGAATAGCAGAGCTCAAGGAAGCCTTCCTTCCTGGCAGACTGTAACCATTGCTCTGGTTGGGGGCAAGGACTGAGAAGAAAAAAAAGCACAGTAACGATTCAGTTGCAATTCCTGCTTTGAAAAACGTAAGTATTGATACCTTAAACTAATCTGAGATTTTCTTTAAAAAAATTGCAACTACTGAGTTAATAGAGAGAAACCAGAATAATTTGATGTGTTCATGAAACATGCAGCTTCTTTTTGAAGTGTTTTCCTTTCTCAGATCTACACAGCAAAACTCTGGAAACAGAAAGGGAAACACTGTTGTGAATTCCAAGAAAGATCTTCAAGACACACCTTCAGCACAATCAACAGGTCCTAAAGGCACATCCAGTGATCTGGAGAACCCTGTGGGAAGAGAGGCAATGCCCTGCTGCCAATTAAACATGTGCAGAGGTAGCTCAGCCTGAGTTCCAGCAGGATTCTCAGCAGGTTCTTTTGGGGAGGAACTCTTCCCAGGACTGCCATCCATTAAGTTCCATATTCCAAGTGTTTATCACCCCCCTTCCAGTTTGTTCAGTCAGAAATGCTGCAGTTTTGCATAACTTTAACTAGTTGCATTGATTAATTCATTACAGTGCACTAAGTTCTAATGGAAGTTGAAAAATGCAGCTACAGCCTTGTCATGTTTCACACACACCTGTGAATACAACAGCACAAGAGGAGGCAAAAAGCATAAACCAAAACATCTTGAACATCTCTGATGCCTCTCACATGCTATATTAAATTCTGAAGACTGGGCTAGAACCTCAGTTCAGTTGGCACTCTTTCTTTCAGCTCAGAATGACAAAGCTTTGTGCACGGCTTTCTGCAGGACTTTCTCAAAATTATGCTGATTTTTCCTATGGCATTTCAAAAAAATCCCAGAGCTACTTCAATTTTTCATGGTTATCCTTGGAAAAGGGCAGCAGAGAGAAGTAGCAGCTTTGGTTAAGGACTGGCGACAACTGAAGTGAAAAGTGACAACAAACTTCAAGCTGGAGCTGCAAGTTTTTCTGCTTTCTACTGTTAGCTACGCTCTTCAGAGAGGCTGACAAATTGCAGCCTTGTTCTCTTTAGGCAGCGTGAAGCTCCTGCGTGTTGCATTGTATTAAATGAGTCTCCTATTCTGAACACACCCAGCAACAGCTGTTTGTCTCGTGCCTTTGATTTAATCACAGTGTTTTTAATCATCAGTACGACAGAGCTGAGATCATTAAACTCCAGGTGTATTCAACTACAGCCTTTGCAGTATCAAAAGCTCATATTCCATCAGCTCACCCTTCAGGGAAGAAAACCAACCAGTCAGGTTTGCACTATGGAGGCTTTCATCTGGAATTGGGATATCTAACGTGGGCCACAAAAAACCCAAGCACAGTTTAAGTAATATCAGTGCAGAAACATCTAGGATGAATCAGATGCTGTGTTTGCCCTTCATCTCATCACTCTTCCCCCTCAAACAGAAAGAAGCACAGGTTCTGCTTCCTTACTGCTGCCCAGAACATGGTTCAGGTTTTCATACAGGGATACAGTTTCATTGCTTTCTGTGAGGATCTCACAATCACGTCTGCATTTGCACTGTTTATACATGCATTGCATATCAGCATCTCAGAGGAACGACAGGTGTTCAGTTCAGACTCGGTTCTGACCAAATTCTAGAACCTCTCTTCAATTTTCCCTATTGCTGCTTTCATAACATGTATTTGAAGATACAATCCAAGTGACTGCAGTCTTAGCTTGTAATGTCACAGCTCTCAAATACACGCATGCATTCTGTTTGTTATTGAAATAGTGCTGAAGAGGTCTGCATGTTATGCCTGTACTTCCAAAGCCTTGATTAAAAAAATGTGCAAGCAATATACATCCACAGAATCTCATTAAGGCAAGAAAGCACAGTTTCTATGGCAACATAATCTTGATCTATATGAGTCCTCATTATCTGCTTTCTACTAAGTCGGTTATCATTACTGCCATACAGCAAATGTTGTGATCACTCATTTTTGTTTGGTTTCAGATGTTTGTTGTTATATCTGACAGAAGCAACTGCACAATCCGTTGATCTCTGCTCATTTTGTACTATAAAATGGTGTAACATTCCTTTTTTTAGAAGCCTAAAGAATCTTACTACGTATTATTTTCTGTTAAGACAAATACTAAAGAAAAAAAGAGTGACAGGGAATTAAACCAGCATTTACCATGAACAGATACATCAGGAGGACTGCTCTCTGCAGAAGTAATTGGAGACTGCTCTTCCATTTTGACTCTAGTTTCCATCTGTGAAAGGAAATCAAAAGTCACGAAACACCATTTTGTAAGTAGGTCACAAACAGACCAGAAGCACACATTGAACCAAGAGAGGGAAAAAAAGGGCTGAACAAACTAAAACAACTCCAGCAGAAAATGCAAAGCACAGTGAGAAGGTACAACAACCAGAACTCAGACCAGGGCCTTATCAAAACCTTCCAAGGGTTCTCAGTATTTTCACAGATGAAAATAGCAAAGCTTTCATGCAACTTGCTTCAATGCTTGCACCCATGAGAGGAAAGAAAGCGGGCAAGAATTGAGAACATGAAAACAATTGAGAATCAGATTCTGATTGGGGAATCTTTTGTTCTTCCTCATTCAAAGGAAATGCTTTATTTTGTTCCAAAACGTTGGGGTTTTTTTTTTTGTTTGTTTTGTTTAATACAAATCATACACTAGCAAAAAAAGTGTTATTTCTTGTGTTCAGCATTGTTCCTTTACATTGAGGATGAACTGTGCTAACTGCCTCTTACTTAGCCAAAATAAAGAAAACTTCCCATTTTCCTGGGTTGCTGATTTTTAAGCAAAAAATTCTTCATCATGGAAGAAGTGCAACCTGTGAGATTGCACTGTGCTCATACAGAAACCAGGCACTGAGATACAAAACTGTATCAAGATATCGCAGATATCAAGTTCTGAAGCTTTGCTGCCAGGAAGAAACAGAAAGAACTCCGTAACTTTAAATGCAGTTGTGGCTAATTTTAAAGGATTTGTTTTCCTACTACAAGTCAAATAATACTCCTATCACCCTCATGAAAGAATCCTACGCTGAAATTCCAGCAAAACCCAGGCAAGGGCCACTTGCTTCCTACAGGAGCAGTAAGCATACTCACAGCGTTAGGAAGCAGCGCTGACATGAGCTTTGTGTGAGGAGATGCCACAGGACTGGGGCCTGCAGCTCGCTGTCCAACAAAGGCTGCAGGAGGCGCGACGAGGCTGGGAGGACGCTGCAGATTCTCTGAATAACTGGGAGCACTTTTTTGTCTTATAAAAGCTATTTCACAACAACTTTCAAACCTAAAATTAAAAATGAAAAAGCTTTCAGCATACTGGATGCTGTTCTATTCATGAGAGCATGTACTACTAGTGCAAACATCGTTTTTTCCCCAACACTGCATTATTTCCTCTTCTGTTTTTCTAAAAAGATGTTTTATTCTCTACCATTAGAACCATTAGGCAAGCAGTGCTTTTTGGTTTTCTTTTTCTCCTTTAAAAGGAATGCAAACACAGTTTTAAACAGCTAAGGGGTGCATTTGAGTCTCCTTCTGTGATGACAGCATTTCAGCTGAATACATCAAAACCACGAACACCCCTTGTGTCTCCTCTAAGCACAGAGCATTTCACAGTAACCCAGTGTTCACTGTTGTCTAGTAGCCCATTGTGGAGCAGCTGTCTGGCAGTGGCAGATACCTCGTCCTGGCTCTGTCAATGATACTTTTTGCCTCTTCATAGGACACGCCAATCAGTGACTCCTTGTTTATGGAGACAAGCTGATCTCCAGGCTGCAGCCGTCCATCCTGATCCACAGCAAACAAAAAACAAAACCACAGATTTTGTATTAACTACCAACACTGGATTTTGGTGAAGTTGTGTAAAGAAATTTGGACAGCAGGTCATACTTCTGTTGAAAACAGATAAGCCATAGATATTTGCTTCACCAAGAAATAACGACCCATAAGACGAGTGGAAACTTCTTACTAATTAACTCTGCTGAGACTTGGACTAATTTGTATTTCAAGAATCAGACATTCTTGGCTCTAAGCAGGACTTTTCAGGGATCTCCTACCACATTCACCTTACCGACACAAGCAGACCTGCAGACCTGTCTGTTGGGAATTGGCCAGGCAGAATTACCATAGAAATAATCATAGAAATGATACTGTCAACTTTGTGTTGAATTGTTCATTGCAATCTTTCTACCAGCACAGGATCGACGGCACTTTCCTGCTTCAGGTCTGCAAAACAAAACTTTCAATCTGCGTGGGCAGATTTCTCACTAATATAAAGCATTCTTCACTCACTTTTTAAACAAGCCTTAACAAATTTAACTGAAAACGCATGGCATTCACCTACATACTGCACATCAGCCATGCTTATGGTTACAGATTCAGTTCAGACAATTGTGCAAAGTAACACACACAGAATAACATCGCGTTCTTCATTTTTCAAGACATGAATCACAGAAGCAACCTGACCACATAAATCAAACTACAAAAGTGAAATACCTTTATAAGACTAATATAGTTTGACATACTTAATACTTTCATACACTAAGATTTAGTTATGTTATTTCAGCACGTGATCACACTTTGTTACATTTCCTGTCACTAAAAGCTCAGGTCTTCCACTTCTCCTGCAAGCAACCTGTTAAAAGATAACAATTTCAATGCTGCCCTCCGGTGGCAGAGATTTAAAATGCACTCCTTATTTCGATTTCTCCAACAGGATAAAGAGGGAAAATACCTCCAGCACTGCTAACACCAGAACACAGAGCACACTCATGGCTCAGCCCCACTCCATCAATTACAAGCACGACAGACTGTAAGTGCTTTAAATTCACACACTTACAATGAGAAAAATGTTTCAAAAGCCAAAACGAAACAGCAAAAAGGAAGAGAAGGAGGATTACCATTTATCTATGAAGCCTTGGAGAGATTTGGCATTTTTTCCCTTCAATCTCTGCCTTTTAGGATTAACCTCAATCTACAGATGTTCAATCAGAAATACTTTAAGGCTATTTTGGAGCAAAACTCACTGCTTGTGAAATTAACTTGTACCCTCTTGCTTGGCAGATGGCAAACGCTGGCTTATCTACACCTCCAAATAACCATAATAACACAGGATGACAAGAAGACTCTTAGATGAACAGATCTGTGTATTTGAACCAGACTGTTCTGTTGTTTATTTTTTAAACTCACAAGCTCTCCTGATTTACATATTGCACATGTCATAAAATGAAAACAGAAAGCAGTACTGATTCATACATTTTATAAGTCTGCTCTATTTTTTGAAATTATTTGCCTATGCAATGCTTTTCAACTGCAAGGATTCAGCTAAATCCAGTGCAAGGGGGAAAAAAATAATGCAGGTCTGCAGGTCTGTCCCCTCCTTGCTGATTTTCCTTGCATCATAAAGCCTCTTACAAAAAATCACTTTCTCAAGTTCCTCCTAAGTGGAATAGGGAATAAGATCTTCGTTTACCCCACGCAAACTCACATAATTTTCATTTTGAGGCAACCACGCTGCAGTGCAATGAGATAATTCTGTCCAGGGAGAAACAAAAATGGATTCCATGATGACAATGTGTGTGTATGATGTATACTGGTACACAAAATGCAGGCAAAAATACAGGGGACTCAACAGTGTGAGAAGGAAAGGTCTTCACCCACCTTATGACAGTCACCGCCAGGGACAATTCCTTGGATGTATACCAAAGGCCCCTCATTTCTGTCAATTCCTCCAACAATATCCAAACCAAGGTTTGCTCCTTTGCAAACAGAGATGATCTGAAATGCACTACCCCTGGGAAGAGAAAGAGAATGTACACTTACCTCACAGCTCTGCATACTCACAAATGAGTGTCAAGCCTACTGATTTCACGGGTGTGCACCACAGTAACAGACATAACCAGTGGATGGAATTGAAGCATGATACAGCTTGCTTACTACAAGATCTCTAACTTTGGGTGTTGCTTCAGGGAATTACAAAAGGAGCCACTATATAATTTTGCAAGACCATAAATCTCTCTCTCTCTCTCTCTCTCCCTCCCTCCAATGAACCATCCAGGTACACGAGCCAGAAGCACGCATTCATTACAAGACTCTAAGAAGAACAGTCAATCTGATTAATCTAACTTTACCAACTGAAGAATTAGAAAAAAGAGAGAAAAATTTCTATACTCTGACAGTTGGTGTTATCAACAGTATTATAGGATTCAAAATACAGTAATTTTGAGCACTTCAACGCTCAACTCCCTCTCAGACAAGGAAGTTACCATCAGCTTTGGGAATTACTTTGCAATCTTTGGAGATGCTGCTGGTACAGAATCTTTTCTGCTGACGGTGGTGACAACGTCCTCTGGAGGCAACTGAGGACTCTGTGACCTCGAGGATGATCCAGAAGAAAGGCTGTCCACAGGTTTTCCTTAAAGAACAACGAAAAAAGAGAAGTAAAACACACCTTTGGGAAAAAGCACAGTTTCAGCTCACTTAAGGGCTCGGTGGCATTACTTCATGTTAGGAAGCAGAAAACTGTGAGCAGTTGGGCAACAGAATAAAGTTTAACTCTACACAGCTAAGAACTGCAGCCAGCATTCCAGGGACACAACAGAGCAAGGGATGACTTTAAAAAATTTGGTGAAATAAATAAACAAATAAATAAAATCACAGCAACTTTCCAGAAGAGTAATGCTCCAGCAATTGCTGTGTACAGACATTCTATGAATGTGGTATAACTCATAGAATATGGTATTCTAGCTCAAATTTTTATTAGTAATTCATAATCTTGTGGCACTTTTCTACAGCCAAGCACTGTTCACACAATTAACTAAAACTGATGAAAGTGGACAGTAGAATATGTAAGTTAGAGCTGGGAGAGCTGGCACAAACCAAGTGATTCACATGTTCAGACTACAAAGTAAATGCTAAAGTCCCGAGTAAACGTGCTTTGCCTGACTTCCTCTTGCTCCAGTACCCTTCCCACAAAGCCTTTCAATGCAGGGTTCTAATGCACACAAGCATAAATTCTGCCCCACAGGATTATGTCAGGGCAGGAAGCAATCTCTCACCAGCTAACAGCTGTGTTGGAGAACTTCTTGCAGAATGGGCGTCACTGTGAGAGCCGTACTTATCCATCAGGTCGAGGAATTCCTTCCTGTGGGAATAAAAAAGATCCTTTTTGTCAGGACTTGGTACTGGTGCTAAAAGTACCCTTAGCATCCTGCTAGCATCTCTGCTGGACACTCAGTCCCTCTGACTGGATAACACAGGTATGCTAAAAAAAAGAATGTGAAAAAAGGTACGAAAAAAAGATCATAAAAAATAAAAATGGTGTTTTTACAAACCTACCAAAACAAACTGGCAAAAAAGCAGCAGAGATGTAGAACAAAGTACACACATTACAGAAACGGAAACAACTCCTTATTAATCAAACACTGGATGCAGCCTAATAGAAAAGCATGATTTTTTAAATAATCTGAGCTATAAACACCTCAGTAATAGAAAATGTAAAAATAAATACACAGAAATCAAGACTGATGTAAGCCAGAAACGTCATTGAATTAATATGCAATTAAAGATAGAGGACAAAATTAACTGACCACAGTAAGTTCCTGTCATTGCAGTAACTGCAGACTTATTGAAATCTTGTTGGATGTGTTGCTTAAAAAAAAAAAAAAAAAAAAAAAGAGAAAAAAAAAGACCATTTACTGAACTAACATTGAACCCAGGGAAAACACACAAACCCAGTTAAATGGAAATTGAACCCTTTATCACAGGGATGTGATGTAATTCATTTACTCAGAGGCATCTGAGTGAGGGACTGTGCAGAGTGGTACAGCATCAGGACACTGAGCATACCACCAGGATGGCAAAAGGACTGATGGGTTTTAATTATTGAGGGAGTTTAGAGGAACTAGGTCAGAATGCTTTAGATAAAAGCAGATTAAGAGCACACCTCACCTATCTGGGCAGCCTGAAAAAAGGAGAGATCAAGGGCTGCAGCAGGGAGTCATTTACATTACTGTCAAATACAAAAATAAAGGAGCAGAAAGAGGAAGGGTGAGGTGTCACAGCCATTTCCTCCAGAGATTTAAATCAGAAGGGTTACAGGTGTGGATCCTAACATCCCCTGTGGTTCCAAGTATCGGTTTATATGGCTAACTTTAGACAAGATTAAGCAGTACTTCACATAAATGTACTTACAATGGAGGTTCTGGACAACCTGCTGTGGTGAACAGTTTAACCTACTTAGCCAAACTAATTCAGAGCTCATTAGAGACTGAGAAGAAAACTCCTGAGGAGAATCAATACTCAAATTTGCCTTTTTTCGGAGGGCAAGACCAGCTTAAATCACATATCTTTGTGGTACTGTAGATCTAATATATTCCTACTTCTTTATTATTTTAAAATGTGAGAAGTGTATAAAAAAACCTATCGTTATTGCAAATGAATTGTAACAATAAGGGTTGGTAACATAACATGTCAATCCTCTTCATTAAACTGAAATCGGCCAGAGCTTACTGCTATCAACAGCCTTGATAAAGTGAGCCTTCCATTCCCCCCTGCCCAGGGCACTAAGAAAACAAACTGCTGTGAGATGCAACACTGGAAAATGCGACACGTGCTGCATTTCTGTGATTAATCCCATCTGAAAGTAAAACACGTGCAATCCTGATCCCTACAACCTCAGGTGCTGCGTTGGATTCTGTCAGTTTGAAGTTGAGGATTTCTTTTTCTCTTACTTTGCCTCTTCATCTCTGGCAACCAGCAGAGACATATGATTAGATGCAGAAGCTGTTCTCAAGATGTCAACGGCCCTAGGAAGGGAAAATAATTAAGTAAATACATCAAAGTTTCAATCAAAGTGGGTAATGCTAAAGTAGTGGGAAAATGAACACATATGTAATGTAGTTAATCATTTTAACAGCCAGATACAGAGAAAAAAGTTTGTCAGTATCATAACCCAAAACTGAGTCAGTGCCAGCTGACAGCAGTAACCTGGGATGGCCCTCTGTCTCCCACCCTTTTGTCCCCATCTCTCCTTGGTCGATCCTACTGCCTTCCTGAATCTCCTTGAGAACTGACAGCTCCATCAGCAGAATAGCATTGCTCAGACACTCTGTTGCTCAGGATTTCACCTGGCAGCACATACAGTAGCTTTACTGTGAATTTTAAACGTACATCTGATCTTACTCCAGAACGAGGCTCCACATCGATCTCTGGTGATCCAGCTACAGAAACCATTCTGCCTTTTTTTGAAGCAGCAGCTCTTTAATTGTCCCATTACAGTGACACTCGTTAGCTGCATCATTTACTCTCACCACTATTCCATCAGCACACGGTTATAAAAATATCCTAACAGCTCAGTATCTTACAATGCTATTTACACATACATTCAATGAACAACATTATAAAACAGACATTCTGTCATTACAGAAGCATTTAAATGCCTGTCACTTTTCTACAATGGTTTTGCACAATAAGATTTATCAGATCAGTTCATTGCTAGCTCAATTCCAGTGACCTCAGTGAAGCCATCTTTCATCAGTGGTCAATACGGTCCAAATAATCCCAAGCATATTCCAAGCTCTAATCAACATCTAATTAACAGGACACACGTACCTTTCATTGGTTACTCCAGTTAAGTTTTCTCCATTGACATCCAAAATGAGATCTCCCGCCAGCAAACGGCCTTGCAGTGAAATCAACAGCAATTCATCAATCAACAGGAGAGTGCAGAACATATGATATCATGCTAATAAAACAGGATATGTTCTTTCAATTTAAAGTAAGCTGCAATATCAGGAATCCTGACTACGCCACGCTATTTTAGATATCCTACCTCACACAGTAAAATAAAGAATTGTTTCAACAGCTTTTGCTTCAGAGCAGATTTGCAACAGAAATAAATAAAGTTACTTACTGTCCACAGCAGCGACCCCTCCAGGCAGAATTCTCTTTATGAAGATCCCATAATCTTCTGCTGTTTGCGCCCGGTAACCTCCAATTATTTTAACTCCTGCACAAGAAAAGACACAGGCAAGAAAATGGTTATTCCACCAGTGCCAAACTGATTTACAGCAGAGTCCCTAAAAGGCAGCCAAATTAAACTACTGACTGCAGTGTGAGCTGGAAAAGCTCACAAAGTGCTTTTAGATCTGGTTTCCTCTGAATCAACAGAACATGCAACCTATTTACCTAATCCATTCTGACAGTCAGAAAAAGAGATGCGGTGAACAGCTCGATTGATTCCATGAGGGCCCATGATTGTCCTAGAAAATAAAATAAGAATCATTAAACCCCTCATAAATCAGTGTACATAAAGTGAATACAGAAGAAAGTACAGCGACCGTGTTCGCATCACAAACCCAAAGCAGCTTCTTGGCAATTTCTTATTATTTGATACCTCCAAAGAAAATTCAATCTGTTCATCGAAATCTGAGATGGTAAAATAAAGTACACTTCACTTCCTCTTCTCCCAAAGCATTTCAGGCCAAATTCTGAATCCCATTTCGCTTATAACAAAAGGACTGAAAATCCCACAGCCTGGTCCGGCTTAACAGTTTGGCAAGAAGAACACATTGCAACATCTCAGCTCAGGGAACGAATATTAGAACAGAACCACAACTAAGACAGGGCATACAAAAACATTTCCTAAGATTCCCACCATATCACTGATTTTTCATTAACATAATCTTTTCCCTGCAGCCTCTCATCTTTTCTTCAACGCCATTCCACGTAAAAAAGCAAACCCTGCCTGCTCCCCTGCACACCTCCCACCCAGGCCAGCACTGCAGGATGGCACGTGCAACGAGTGCTCCATGGGCACCTGATAATGCTAAAGAACTAAAGAACTACACCAAGTAAAATCAGATCCCTGAAACCTACATTCACAATCTCATCAGAAATATACAGCCGTGGGAATGCAGAGGGTAAGGACCATAAATCCAGTCATCAGAGATGCTCTGCCCTCCCCCTGTACCATTTTGGGAACAGCCTCACCAGATGCCTCCTAGAAGAAAGCACAAGCACTGTTCAGGTTTTCCTGCTTTGACCTACATTTTGTTCTCTATTAGATAATGAGCAGTGCTTTCTAGAGCATGATGCTGAAGTGAAATGGAACAACTAGAATTCATTAACAGGGGAAAAGAAGATCAAAGTGGAGGACATAGTGACCCAAATCCTCCCGCGCGACCAAATCCAGCACAGGGCTTCAGCTCCAAGCCTGAAACCCCACATTTCTGCGAAACCTGCAGAACATGTCATTAAAATGTGCCATGCCAGAGAAGACGTAGAAACGTAGGAGGCCCAAATGTTGCTAAATTCCAGCACCAGGCAAGAAATTCATGTCCTAAAGAACGTGCCAACCTCTTGCATTTTTGTGCAAGAAAATGAGGTGAGCCTTTTTTTGTTGGGCAAGCACTTAAAAACACAACAATCCGTTCCAGAACCTCAAAATCCCAAGCACTTGAAACATCAGCCTTTGCTTCATAGAGGCTCACCTAAGAGCAGCCCAATAACCATTCTTCCCATCCTTTTCCTATCTTGCCTTCTGTTACCACTGTTCTGTTTCTCATGCACCTGGACTCTTGCTGGCACTCTGCAAAGACCCACAGACTGGCATTCGTTATTCAAAACATATTCTTCTCGGTAACAGAGACCTCAATTACACTGCATTTCCTTAATTTCATCACAGTACTGCTGTGTTGGTCCATCCAAAATACTGCACTTTTTCCTCAACTTCTGAAGCATTAGCGTAGAGCAAATAGTAGCAAACGAAGCTCTCTCAACACGTTCATAGAATATCAACTTCCAGCAGAACTTTCAGAAAAGAGAATCTAAAAACGAGCAAATGTTGAGCTTCAACTTTACACCATTTATTTTTGTGAAGTTTGAAAATAATAGATCTCAGATTTTAAGTCTTTAGTATTTCAAAGGCGGTGGAGCTCGCAGTATACGTGCTATGATCACAGCATATTACCAAATTTAGGCACAGAATACATCATACAAAGCTATGTTTCCAGGAGCAATGCTTGGAAGAGGGATCCAACTCACATGAAATTCATTCTGAGAGGATACAGAGAACGTGAATCAATTGGCAGCAATAACAGAAAACAATTTCTTTGTAGGAAAAGATGCAAATGAAATCATCAATTGAACATTGCTGCTCCGTCCTGTAGAAGTCACTCAGAACACCTGTGAGTGAGCTTCCAGCAGGCAGAGGGAACGGATGAGAGGCAAGAGATGAAATAAACAAGCAGGTGCTGAAAAAGGTGTGCTGTGACTTTGGGACATTGAAATTATGAAAAAAATATTCCAAAGCACTTCAACCAAAGTTGCGGAAGGTTGGCAGACAGCTTTGTGCAGATGTTCCAGTAAGGCACTCAATGAAATCTCTGATACTCTTCTCTATCACTTTGTTACCAGCACATACATGGAAGCCAACAGTTCTGTTTCCTACCTTCTGGAGACTGAGCAGCACACACAGCTCTGAGCCCTGTTCTGAATTCCTCAGAAGTTACCGGTCACTGCCATCTACCAACTACTCGGCTGGACTTGCCAAAGGGTAACAGCAAACAGCAAACCCTCCCAATTAGCCATCACCTGGCACTCCACATCTAAACGTTAACCTCTGACTGCTTATGAAAAGAAGGCAGCAGCTGAAAACAATTACAGCTTGTAAAGGACTGAAGGCTGCTTTCCCCATCTGCAGGCCCGAACGGCTGAGCGTACCAGTACAGCAGGGAGAGACCATCAAAGCGCTCCGGCTCGTCTTCGTCTCCAGGTGAGAGCAAGGACATCCTGCAGCACAGCACAGCAAACCCCCGGCGCACAGCTCAGCTTCCCAGTGCAACTGCACCAAGGTTACGAGCAGGGCAATTTCTGCTCCTAACCAAAAAAAAAATAATCAGACAGAGCCCCAGACGAGTGTCTCTGCCTGCTTAATCTGCTTGAAACCCTCTGCGTCACATGGACTAATTCAGCTAGGGAGGTAATGTTTACTTTTTCTCCTTTGAAACAAGGATTTGTAGCAACTTTAAAGAGACTGATAAATGCAAGGGAGAGAAGTCACTCGCATTTACTAAAGCTGTGATTATGTGAGCTATATTTAGCAGCAGCAACCAAGGGAAATAATTAAACTTATTCACTCGTGTTCTTCCAGTTCTTTATGTGCTCCATACAAACAAGGTCAGCAGCAGCAAGTCCTGACCTCCACAACGCAGCCCATCAGCAAACTGGGTCACCTCCACCCAGCACAAAAGGGAGAACCCACAGAGCAGGCAGTGGGCAGCACTAAACAAAGGCCATCATGCTATTACCTTGCATTCTCTATCACAGCACTGATCCAGGTCATGCTGTAACTGATTTTTAGCCTTTCAATACCCAGCAGTCACAAGTTAAGCAGAACTTGATGTGCGTTCAGTAGGAATGGATGCTGACATGTTTTAGTCAAGGCAAGCAGAACTGGTGTAAGAGATGATCTCATTTTGTTAGTATATCCTCTGATGGCTTTTATGGCATGAGGAGGTGCAAAGCAGGTAAGATTCTGCACCTCACGTTCTCCTACAAAAGCAATCTGTGAACAAGCTGTGACCCTGAGGCTTTAAAAAAAAAACAACAAAGACTTTTCACTTGTCACCCAATGCTCAGAACTGCCCTTCTTAATCCAAATGAGTCTCAAAAATTGCCCCCCAATTTCCACGTCCACTTCCAGGAATGCTTTGTCACGGAGCTATCAGAAGAGCCTCACAGCCCTGCAGTGCCTGCTTGTCTCAACAAACCCAACAGTACAGCAGAATACCAAACAGAACTGTTCTCTGTTGCTACTTGAGAATAATCCTTTCAGAAAAGACAAAATACACCACAGTTTGCAGAGCTTAGACTCACTCCTGCTACAAGGCTCAGCCCTTGCACTGATTTTCAGAAGTTCTGAGATTCCCAGATCAGTTTGATTACTGACTATTTTCCATATTTGCATCACAGTGCACTTCTATAATCCCCCACTTCCTAAAATACCTTGGCAATATTGCAACCTAAAATGAAAAGCAAACATTGTGTGTTGGATGAAGGCTTTACAACAAATCCTCCCTGCAGCAGGGTGTCACCTTGCCATGAGACAGCATCTGTCAGCGTCTGAAGCTGCACAGTGGGACAGCTTGGCTATGCAAGGAATGCATATGCTGAGCCCAAGTGCTTTTTTTTTGTTAGTTACAGCAACTGTGGCTTTATGAGCACGTGGGCATTCCAGGAAAACAACCCTTTTGCTTACAAGCATGTATTTATTACGTGGTGATCAACAACTTTGAGATCAGCCCTCAGACTGCACTCCCAGTACACAAGACAGAAAGCTGAAGGCTGAAAGCCAAAGTGACCCACAGCAGACAAGCCTAAGGATGGAAGCAGAAATACGAACGCCGCCTTCCCAACTCCCACAAAGCAAAGGACTCCCACCAGCCTCGTTCAGATTGCTCACACACATTCAGTGACAAAAACGTGTGCTCTGTAATCCTTTCTACTCAGTTTAACTCTGCTACTGTTACTGGCATTAGTCCAAAAGAGGAAAAATCACTTATTTTCAGCACTGTATCAATTGGATTTGCTCCAGGCAAGGTTACAGATGACAGCAAATAAAATACCCACTGCCTTCCTACAACTATTTTTTCAGTGTTCTTAACAGTGCAGTTCAGTTTGTGTATCACTACACGGAGCATTTGTCAAAACAAATCACTCAGACCAACACAGCGTGCTCACAGCATCGTGCTTTCTGCAGCACCAACACACACCTTTAAAAATAGTTTCAAAGCTACGCATTTCCATTATTAAAAAGACTAATCCTTATTAAACCAGGCACAATAAACTCCCCAACAACACGTACAGATGCAAAGTAGCATCACCTCCTTATTGGTCCCAACTATTTTTATTAGTGTGGTGATCAACAACGCATCCCTTGTTCAAATACTTGCTCCTCCACTCCTTCCTCAAGAGAAAACCCTGCAGTTCAGCTTCCTGAGCTCCTCCCCAAGCCTCTACCCCTCTTCACTTTAAAATCCTCCTGCTGTGCTGCTCCTACAGTTCCTACAGAGTCAATTGCAAAACTGGGATCGCTTCTGGTGCCAGCTCTCTGCCTTTCAGAAGGTGCTCTGTGCAATATGAATTCCCTTTTACTTGCAGAAAGAGCTAGGGACACTGTTGACACCTGCAAAGCTACTCCTGCTAAGTGCAGGTCAGACTGAACTGTGGTGGGAGATGAGGCACAGCTGTGCAGCAGGCAGACAGGCTCCATTCCTCACAGCCAAACCATCCCCATGTGGCAGTGTTTTAAATTATGACTCAGCTTTCCCCAAAGAAATTCTGTAATGCTTTAGCAACCAAAATGGATTACAGGATAATTTAGCAGATGATAAAAAGACCTGTATCATCTCTGATAGCACGATTCACAAGATCTTTTACAAATTAAAAAGAGCTTTATGAAAACCTCATTTAAGCAAATGACGCCAACAGAACCTTTTTAGGTTTGCTAACCCTAAAAGGTGAAAATTCACTGTGACCCCAGGGACCCGGCCAAGAGAACACTTTATCACACAGTGTAAGCAAACTCTTTTTTCTCATCTATCTCAAAGCATTAATTATTCAAAACTGTATTTTGTTGATTAGATCTTACACATTAAAAGAAAACATATAATTACGTGCTGATTAGTAAACACAGAGGAAAAAAAAGTTGGAGCAACAAACAGTGTAATTGTGGAGAAGCAGGAATGGTTTGAGGGTAACCCCTGCATACAGCAGGAATGTATTTAAGTTTAGGTAAACCTCAATTAACATTTAATCAGCTGCATTCTTGAAACTCTCTATGCTGATACTGTCTCCCAGAGTTTAAAACTAGTATAGAGAATGACAGTCTGGCACCACAGTGTGGCTCAAGTACGGTTATAGCACAGACTTCATATTTGTTTCTTACCTGAAAAACTGCTTTAGGAAGTCAGTGACCCATTAACCATTTATATGAAACACTTCACACAGCAACATGTAACTATTTAAAGATATATGTTTGCATTACACGCCCCATCACCCTTTATTTCCATTTGCCTCTTCAGACCTCAGTAAAAGGTTAACTCTTTTTAATACCTTATGCTGGCTTTTTTCTGTCTGCACGATTTAACCAAGTTACTCACAAAATGACGTAATTAAGCTATGCTAAATCACTTAATGAGGCTTCTCAGCACCACAAGCTAGATCCTATTGCACAAACACAGCAAACATGATACAGCCCAGCATGAGCTGCCTGCTTTTAATTACAGATTCGATGATGCTGTTGGCATGGTTACCGAGCAGTTTATGACATTAAAATAATTCTTACTATTCTGAAAATATGATGATTGTACCAAATGCGTTCAGCTATGCCATGTAGTTAGGGTATATGCACAAGGAACCTGTTTGCTACACAGCTCACAAGTACGTGCCCATAGTCTTGGGACCATTAAGGAATTTTTCCATGGGGTTTTATCTGTGGAGATGCAGCTCAAATTAAGTGCTGGGAAACCTGATGAGAAGCAGAGGAGCTCTCCTCCCTTTCTTTGTAAACTCATGGCTGTTGGTGTCATTGTCTGTAAGTAGTTGTTTCACATTGTTTCAGTATCAAAGTTACTTTTAATGCATCATCAAAACATGTTTCTACGTAGACAACTGCAAGAACTTTCATGTTAAAATCCCATAACTGGTGTAAAAGTACTTACGTTTCATTGGAAACTGCTGGAGGCTCTGTTTCGGGCATCTTCTATTTCAGTAGAAGCTCAAAATGAAGAATTCTGAGATAAGAGGCTCATATTTCAAGCAGTAACGGCTGTGAAAACAGGAAAGAAAAGAAAGCTGTTTTAAATTCACACGGCTATGTTTCCTTTCATGCATGCCAACCATTCCATCACTGCCCCACACCAGGGTCAGATAGGGAAAAGAAACAGCGATAAACCAAGCCTTGCAGCGTCAAAAAAAAGCAGATAACACTTAGGACCTGACTGCACGCTGTACTGAAGCGTCCGACATCCTCATTAATCCTTCATCTACAGCACAGGGAGAAGCGAACCTATGCCTAAAACCTTTGAAAAACCGAATGAAGCCACTGAGATTAAAACAGCTGCGAGCAACGCGATGCTAAACGGGCTCAGCTGCAGCCATCCGGGAGAGCAGGGCTGGAAACCAGCCGCTATCAGCGCTCAGCGCAGCTCGCGGACCGCAGGTGCGGCGGAGCTGCGGGCTGCAGCGGTGCGGCACAGCCCGCACTGGAACGGAGCCCCGCACGGAGAAGCGAAGCGGTCCCTGACGATAAGGCTGCGATGAACCGGTGCGCTCAGTGCCCGCGCAGCCCCGCACGGCGCAGAGCCGCTCCGTGCCCGCAGCGCCGCGCCCCGCTGCCCCCGTGCTGCCGGGAGCCGCCGTAACGCGCACACAGCCGACCCGGTGCGCGGCCCCCGGAGACAAAGAGCTCCGACCCCAACGGCCGCGATAGTTACCTCGGTACGCGGACGCCGCCCGAGCGGCGCGTCGGGACACGGGAAAGCGACGACGCGAACCCCGCGCGCCTCAGCGGGGCGGCGCCCACGGCCCCGCGCGCCGCTCCCGCCCTCAGCCGGTCCGCCCCGGGAGGGCGGCGCACGCGGCGCTGAGGCGGGCCGTGGGGAGGCGCGTCTCGAGCCGTTCCCGCCTCCTCTCGCGAGAGCCGAGCGGCGCCCCGTGCCGGCAACATGGGGCTGCGGTTGCCCCTGTGCGCGGGCGCCCTGCGGGCTCTGGCGCCGGGCAGGACCGCGCTCCGGCCGTGCCGCGACAGCTGGGCGGCCCGCGGGCTGCGGAGCTCCAACCCGTTCACCCGCCGGCAGGAGGAGGAATGGCGGCGGCGGAACCGGACGGCGCTGACTTACATCGCGGCGGCCGCCGTGGGCATGGTGGGGATGTCGTACGCGGCCGTGCCGCTGTACCGCCTTTACTGCCAGGTAGCCCCGCGCGCCCCTGGCATTACCCCGCCATCCCCCGCCCGTCCCCGCGGCGCTCCGGGCGGCGCCGAGCGCGGCCTTTCTGCCTCTGTGTCCGCAGGCGACGGGGCTGGGCGGAACCACGGGCGCGGGGCGCGGCGCGGAGCGGCTGGAGAAAATGCGGCCCGTGCGGCAGCGCCCGCTGAAGGTGACGTTCAACGCGGACGTGCACGCCGGACTGCAGTGGAACTTCCGGCCCCAGCAGAGCGAGATCTACGTGAGTTGCGCCGGGTTTGCCCTGCCTGGGGCCGCCCCGGCTCGGGCTCCCAGCCCTGCAGGACGCGCAGCTGCCGCAGCCGCGGGGTTTGCCTGGCACGGCTCACCGCTCCGTTTGGGCACCGATAGGGATTGCTGCGCGGTGCCCTCATGCAGCCCTGCGCTCACAGCTCCGTGTGCTCACCGTGCGGGTGAGATGCAGAGGGCACACATACACCGACACAGCTTAATTCACAATGGGGCAGGTTGTCCCAAAGCAACACATTGACAAAGTTACAAAAAAAGTTCTCCTGCAGGTCGTACCTGGAGAGACAGCGCTGGCGTTCTATAAAGCAAAAAATCCTACAGACAAACCAATAATTGGGATCTCTACCTACAACGTAGTGCCCTTTGAAGCGGGACAGTACTTCAACAAGATACAAGTGAGTGAGCACGGATATGAATCGTTATTTGTAAATTATTTCTTCTAATTTCAATCCTGGGTATCATTCTAAATATGCCAACATGTTAAGAAAATACCTTAATTCCTCATTTTTAGCCTTACCCTCTTCATAAAAAGCATTAAAGAGGTTCCCAGTTCCCTGGCATTTGGTACAACTGTTGTCCTCTCGCTCATACAGTTGTTCCTTCCCCAGGCTACAGGGATGTACAGGGAATGAGAGTTAAAAGATGAAATGTTCCCATACTTTTGCAGAGAAAGTTCACAGTTTTTGTCTCATTTTTTTTTCCTTCCCCCTGTAGTGTTTTTGTTTTGAAGAACAGTGGCTGAATCCTCAAGAGGAAGTGGATATGCCTGTCTTCTTCTACATCGACCCAGAGTTTGCAGAGGACCCCAAAATGGATAAAGTCGATTCGATCACCCTCTCTTACACCTTTTTTGAAGCAAAGGAAGGACAGCACTTACCGCTCCCTGGCTATCAGTAACGGGCAATCCCTACCCCTGCCTTCAGCTCCCTGACTGCTATGACATCATTTTTCTACAAAAAGAAAAGCTGAAGGAGCACTGTGAGACATGACAGAATTATTAAACTACTGTGGGTGCATGCTGGTGTTACGGAAGCATGCGTTTCTTATTTAACCTTGTACAGTTGGAATGTTACCTCTTAGGAGTAGTACTTCATCAGAAGACAGAAGTGATCTCTTTGTGGAGTAGAAAGTTGTCTCAAAGCCATCCTTGTATCAGATGATACATGCTTAATAAATTCCATGAGGCAAATTTTTAAATCTAGGTGTAAATTGAGATATTTAAATTTAGAGGAACAAATCAGTTTATTAAATACCTAACACTGCATTGCTGGCTCTGAAAAATAATTAACTTACCTTTATTCAGTGAAAGGTTTTTACTTCTCAGTAGCAACCTAATCAGTTCACGGACTCTCAAAACTTGACTGTATTGCTTCATAGCCTTCCCACAGCACAGGAAGATGGGATGATTTGAAGATGATGCTCCTTCTTGAATTATTACTGAATCAGTAGTTCATCTGGTAAGAGCAGACTGCTCTAGAATTGTTGTTTGAGTGAGGAACAATAATTTATGGACTGCTTGGAGAAGCATTTGACTTGGAAGGGAAGTAATCTTATTCTTGTGTTTATAAATTTTCTGCATAGCTTCCATGTAGGAAACTCATTTAAAATATCAGCACTGTTACGGATTCCTCTTTCAGTCCTGTGAGGGCTGTACACTGGGCACCTCTATACAGAGAGAAGCTAGACTTGGGTCAGAAAAGTGCTGAAGGGAAAGACAGTACATAGCAACTGCTCTGCATCACAGGCTGAAGTACCACAGAGGCATCTCAAAAACAAAAAGGATGTTGACAAGTCTGCCCAGAAACACACCAGCTGATCAGAGTACATCTGAGTACTCACTGTTTACCACCAGAACACGTAACCCTGTATTTATGTGACTTTTTGTCATTATCTGGGGGGGAAGGGATAATAACACTTTATCATAACCCTGCAAATAAGGACTGAGTTGCAGAGCAAGTTTAAGTGATGTAGGCATTTTCAGACAGAGATTAATCTCAGTTGAGTATCTCATCTACTAGGCCAGTTCTTTCTACCCCTTCAGTGGATGATATCTCAGAAGATAAGACTGATGTTGTTTCTGAAGACTCTAAAAAGGTACTGAGTATATTGTAAGTTGCCTTAGTCTCACTTGTGTTTGCATACAACAATAAGAATGGTGCCCTCTGAAAATATGCAGGTGCTACCTTCAAAATGCATTTTTGTACTGAATACCTCGTGTGTTTAAAAGGATTCTGGATGATGTGTCATGCTTTCACTGTGTATTTATTAAAGTTTAAAACTGCCATTAGTGCTGTGGTATCTCTAATACGCTTTATCCAGCAGAATGTGGATCCCACACAAGTGGAATGTATCTGCATGAAAAGACCAGCAAGCTTTATAATAAATCTGTAATTCCAGTTGTGCTTCAGAAAAAAAAAAAAAAAGTTATCAAGACAAATCTTAGAATCCAGGCTAGGGAAAAATAACAGTAAAATCTTACCTTGGTTTTCTTTACTTCTATATCATTTAGAAAAATGAGCTGATCCTGGAAGTCCTCTCTACACCTTCCTTTGTTCTGGCCATGTGTTTTAGAAGAAAATATCCTCTTGACAAATGCTGCTTCCATAAAGGCTGCCTTCCCCTGAGTTTGAAAGCCCAAGTCTGCACAGATACTGAGCACATCCCAACGATGAAACAAGCTCTGTAACCTCAGTGATTAGCCAGTTCCCTTCACAGTTTCTACCCATCTGTAGTCATTTTCCTTCCTTAAATATTGACAAGTTCAATTAGCAATGGGTTACCCTTGAAATAGGCTATTTAAAACTTAGATTTGGCATGCTAGGGTCTGCATATAACTAGGCTGTAGGAAAAGTCATCCATCTCAAATCTTATTTTCAACTGTCTTAAGCTGCTTTCCACATCACTCTAAAAATGCAAGAAAAATAACAGCAGAGGCTTACCTTTTCACCTTTGCTTACAAGCCCCCCCACCTTCCAACAGATTCTACTGGTTCTACACCCAGCTGCAACCTTGAGAACCAGACACTTGAAACACCACGGATCCACTCAGCTTCTTCCAATACTGTCTGCATTTAGAACATGCGCGTCAGCTACAGAAACTCAGAAGTAATGGGGCTTAACTATTCAGTAAGAATTCGTTTTTATTTGGAATTCTATGCTACAAAAATTCCTTAAGGCTTAAGTGTTCGTGTCACTTAAACAAATAACCATGAGCACTTAAAATGCAGTACTTAAAGATGAAGTTAGCTTATCAGCTATAAACATAAACCACGTTCTCAAATTTTTTTTATCAATTACAAATTCAGAGAACTAGATCTGTAAAGTGCAGATTTTACATTCAGCATTAAAATAGACAAGGCACTTAAACTATTAAGAGATAAAAGCAGCTTTAAATTACTTGATTAAAATAAATGGATAACTAGTGCTCATTTGCATTGTAGATGGATATTTTTCCTTCACCAGAATAAGAAGCTGCAGAGCAGGAACATTGGAAACAACAGTGATCCCTTCCACTGTTTACTAATAACCACAACATGGCAACACACAGCTTTTTTCTGCTCTGTTAATCACAGATGACAGCACTGGATGTCCCAGCTCAGCTTCTTACCAAGACAAAAATCCTATTAATTGGTGGGGTTTTGCAAAGAAAACAAAATCCATATTCAGAATATAAATGTAAGAAAGTGATGACTGTGTATCTTTCATATCTATCAGGAGGCTCAATTTTAGATAAGTCATACATTTCAAGAAATATATATATTTATAGGGAGAGAATTTCACAGACATCAACATGGCCAAAACAGAAATAGGATTATGTAGTATGAAAGAACAGATTAAGGTGGAAGAAAAGCTTTCTTCTATAGCTGTGAGAGTGCTTTTAATTTACTTGGTTTTGATGTCATGTGCTACCTCATACACAGGTGACTTCGAAAATTATATTCTGAAGGCCACAATACTTAAAAAAAATAGCAATCATGTAAGTCACCTGGAACAATACACAGTTGAACATTCAAGACCAATTCTCAAGGTGTGGATCCAAGTACTTGTCCACTTCTCATTGCTCTTTGTTCACATGTTACACGAAGCAGAGCCCAGGAGCAGCACCAGAGTAACTTCTGTGTTCAGATCTCCACCTTCAGCATTCTGAATGCTTTTCAGCTTCTGGCTTCAGCACAGCAGCATCAATTTCTTCATAAATTGCTCTGGCAGAAGAAGAACAGGGCAACTCTTATGTCACAGCTCTGTTTTATTTAGACAAAATGCACCAATTAAGTCCTGGCTGGGAGTTTATGTTGTTTATCTAATATGTACAAGCTGCAGGATGCTCAGCTTTCCACATTAGCAAGGAGCCCATCCTGAGATGTCTGTGATTGTACGCTGACTGAGATCTCTCTGGAAATGGTCGCTTTTGATTAAATAAACATGACTGCAAAATGCAAATGGCCTCCATGCCATGAGATGTGCAATCACTACGCTAGTTCAATAAATAAACGAAACCTTTGTTGAGATCTTTCTACCTCACAGTTTGATGGTTCTTTGAAAGTAAGTTTTGTGCAGATGACTCAAATCTTCTCAATTTACTGTTAAAAGGAGAGTGCTGCCACCTGGTTAGTTTATACTAGTTTTCTGCCTGGTTGGCTGTCTGGAGAGGCCTGGCTTGTACTGGTTGCTTATATTTTAAATTCAGGATTTTCTTGAGATTCAGCAAAACATTAAAATAAGGCTGTTATGAGCAGGAATTACTTCACAGAATCATGGTATGGTTTAATTTAGAAGGGACCTTCAATGATAATCTGATCCAACCCTCTGCCATGGGTAGTGACATCTTTCACTACATCAGCAGCTCAAAGCCCAGTCCAACCTGATTCAAACTCTTCTCATGGTTGAGCAACTTGTTCCAGTGTCTCAGTGTAAGAAATTTCTTCCTTATGTCCAGCCCAAATCTATTCTCATTCTGCTTAAAGCCATTATCCCTCATCCTGTGACAAGACGACCTGGTAAAAACTCATCCACCTTCTTTATGAGATCCTTTATGTACTAGAAGGCCACAATATAGGGTCCCCAAAGCCTCTTCTCCAGGTTAAGCCATCCCAACCCTCAGCCCCTATAGGAGTGGTGTTCCAGCCCTCTCATCGTTTTCATGGCCCTCTACACGTGCAAGTCACTTTGCTCCAGAACTACCTGTGTTGAAACATCAACTGGCTTCCTCCACTACAGCCCAACAGCGTTGTATTCACCTTTTCCTATCACTTAATAGGATTTTATTGGATAGTTTTTGACATAGCACTACTTCACCATTTTTGCAGATGCTGATTACTGGGCACACTACAGGAGCCTATTCCTTAATCAGTTAAGCAAGGAGTAATAAAAAAAAGCAGCTCCAATCCAATTGGTCACTTAGCTCTGCCTAAACAGTATGGTCTGTTTCCTCACTCAGAAGAAAGCCATCTCAGAAGCCCTTTTGCCTTTGGCACCTAAGAGAACTGTAAATTACTTTAAAAGCTACTTACTCTGTAGGAGCCAAAGGATCAAATTCCATTATCTCGTAGTAATGAGGTGTCTGCAACTTGTTCTTCGATGCAGCTGAAGGGTAAATACAGACAGATAAATCCAGATTTAAACATAACTAATAGCACGTTTTATGAATGTTACTTTTTTATTTCTTTCTGAAACAAGCATATTATCTAGTATCCAGTTGCTTTAAATACTAAAATGGGCAGAGAAAACCATGAACTATATGAGTTTTTGTCAGTGTTTGATGCTGCTCTAGTCTTTAACAGGCATTATACAAAGCATTTAAGTGCTAACAAGAAAATAAATCTCCATAAAAGTTAAGTGGTCTGCAGTAATATTACCTGGTGGTGATGGTCCATTTGATGATGTAGTATGTCCAGCCTGTAGATTTACTGGATTCAGAGGCACTGGGCTTAAAAGAGTTGCCAGCTGAAGGAATAAAGCAAAACAATGCACAGATCTGTGAGAAACTGCTGACTTTAGACTCTTGAACTAAAACAGGTAAATTCTAAAGGCAGGCCAACGTTCATAATCCTAATTAATCTCCCTTCCCCACACAATTAAGTTGGCATGGCCACAAAATACAGAGCATTCCCTGATGACTGTGACACAGAACAGGTCCCTGTGTCCCATTTGGACAGCAGTCAGGGTAAATCTTTTTGACACTTGAAGAACAATAATTCTAAAGAGGAGTGCTACTCACATTGCTATACGTATGTCCAGCTGGGGTGCTCACACTATTGTTTTGTGCTTCAGTTGCAAATCTAGGAGAGTAATACATTGAAAGTAACTGAGAAACTAGTACAGCTAAATATTCTGATCACTGCATTATTCTTATCTGCTGTGCTGTCTTTACCTTAAGTCACAACTGAGAGCAGCATGAGCAAGTGCTCCATTTACATAATAGGTGGAAAACTGCAAGGATTCCTTTTTCTATTTTAAACTGTTCTTCTTGGTCTGTACAATTCATCTGTTTCTCCCCTTAACTACAGCACAGGCAAGACTCAAGCAGAAAGTCAACATATATCTCAAGTATCTTGAGATAAGTTCATGGTTATGACTAAAAGGTGCTTCAGGGTTAGTAAATATTCTAAGCATGTTAAGCAATGTCTAGCACATGGAGTTTTCACTTTTCTACTGGACTAATCTGTAGAAGTATTAAATAACTTCTTTTTTCCAGAGCTTTCCATAAAAATTCCTTGTCAGTTACAGCAGACTCATAGTTCTGATTATCTGCTATCATTTCTTGACAGATTACTCACGGGAACTGCTGAACTTTCACAGCAGCTGCTAAATCTAGCTGGGGGTAAATGGATGGATGGAGCCTTTTTGTATCTTCAGGGTGTGCAGATATGGAATCTGAAATTCAAAGTGATATTTAATGATCATTTAAGCGTTATTAAGCAAATGTTCCTTACTTGTACTATGACCAATGAAGTTTTGTTTGGAAGGCATATAAAGAATACAGAACCAATTGCGTTTATTGTGACAAAATTGTAACTGAAGTTAGGAGATTTAGTCACTCCTTGCACTATGACAGAAGTCTGACGTCAGAGAAGGCAAAGTGCCCTTCTCAAAGTGAACTGCTGTTAACATCAAATGCCTCCTTGAAAAAACATAGGAAATCAAGAATAAAAGAATATCTCAATTTCTTTCTTCCAACCTACAGAACGGGCAGCTATCACAGTTTCATAAAGAACGTTCTTTTGCTCACACTGAAATGCAAGACTGAGATCACTGCTCTCCCTCTAAAAATATTAGAAGGAACCTTATGCCATCTTGTATTTATTTTTTTTAACATGCACACTCAAGTTATCATGTTTTATCAACTTATGGATACCTTTCTTTCAAGAAACTACTTGATCCCTCCACTAAGCTCATGTTGGTTTGTTTTAGGAAATCAGACTGCCAGGGAAACATGCATTCATCACTTACTAGGACTTGGAAATTGAGGTGCTGCAGGGTCAGTCCCCAACACTGCAGCCACAGGAGATGGAGAATCTGTAGAGAAGTCAAGGAGATCACTGGAGGGAGCAGATGGCTGTTTCCTGTACAGCTTAACATTCAAAAAGAAAGAAAGCTATTAAGAAGAGATTAGGAAAAAAGGAACATGTAGTTTTACATAAGCTGTCATTTTTACAGAAGGTAAATGTTTGAAATCAGATTTGTCACTAACCAAATGCTCCTATAAGTGTCAGCGATATCAGATTTAATGGAGTGGGTGGGGGCTGTGGAAATGCTAGCTAATGGACCAGAGAAGATTTCCAGATAACACACATTGCAGCAAGCTGACTCAGTTCCAAAGCGTAACTGTGAGTTTGCTCAGACTCTGACCTTGAACACTCATGCATTTCTTACTGGGGCTATTTTGATTTGATAAGTACTTAGGGAATGGGTGTTCTTCCAGTTTCGATTTTGGCAGGAAAAGTTCAAAATCACAACGTTTCCCAGAGCACAGGAGAAAGGTTTGCCTTGTTCCTCTGTGAAAGTGTGAGAATTAAAAATGTAGCCAAAGTTTTTAATCAAAATCACGTACTTGAATCAGATATGGGTTTGGCCACACCAGATTGAGAGAAAAAAAATAAATCCATTTTACCATGGAAATTCCTGGATAAAATACAAATGCACACAGTGCACCATTCACACCATCCTTTAATCCTACAGTGCCTCGATCGAGCAAAATCATCTACCTACATAACCAGACTGCAGCAACAGCAGATTTTCCAAAGGAAACAACATCGTCTTCTACCTTTCTTTAATAACAATCAGCTGTATTTCAGCTTCCACGAAGCAGTCATTTTCCTATTGAGCCCCGGATGACTGTGCAATTATGGCTTATGAGAAGCTGAAACGTGCAGAACTACTTTGCGCAATATAATTAACAACCATAATTATCAATCAATAATGGACAGCCAGATTTGCTACAATCCATTATTCAGAACTCAGAAAAGGCTTTGACTGCAGAAGAAAAAAACCAACCTCAGTAATAGTGAATTCTGATTGTGTAACGCATTTTAGTCTTTAAATGTTTATAGAGAATAAAAGCAACATTACAGTTTCTCATTTCATGTATGGAAAATAATTGTGCTTAGCTATAAAGGTAATAAAATTCAAGTAAATCTTATTTTCTTTGATCAAGCTTCCATCTGACACTGTTTTTTGCTTTAGTTAAATCTGCATGAAATTCTATAATACATTATTAGTTAAATATATAGTTAATATATATTTAATATATATTAATATATATATATATCCAGTAAATATATAGTTAAATCTGCATGAAATTCACAATACATTATTACAAAACATTACAAAACATACAATAAAGAGACAGTTTTCACAAATAAGAGAAAATGGGAAGCTTGCAGTCCTGCAGCTCACAGTTCATCCATCACTACTCACCTCTTCACGTTCACGCTGTATTCTCTGGTTCTCCAAAAATCGAACTCTGTTTCGAGAGAACCTGTTGGAATGGCAAAGCTAAACGTTCGTTCTGACATTTCTGTTGTGCTGCATAACAATCTGGCAGTTATAAGCAAAACAGCCCTCATTATTTCAGGCACTTTAATTGAAGAAAAAAAATAGGTTTTGAAAAGAAATCCCTGCAAAATATGTTTGTGTACTGATAGGCAAAACGGTGCTACAGTGGGACCAGAGGAGTTAGATGAACGTCAGCACCTTAAGGCCAATCTGTTACAGAAGGAAAGGCCTGAACTGGCACGGATATGAGACTGGCACACACTGCACTTGGTGTTCAGGCCCACCATGCTGGTGAGGCCCATAAGGATGACATAAATGCAAAGAGGGGCAGGAGAACAAAACCTTTCCAACAGCAGAACAAGCATTTGTCCAAAATACATTAAGAACAGAGTTGCTAGGGCCACTAGAGGGAGTCATCATTACATACACGAGGGCAGCTTGCTTCACAACGGTGATTGCTCCTGATTTAATTTAGACTCTACATGAATAATCAGAAACAGAGAATGCAGCATGACTTGTCTTCAAACAATGCACACAGCATGGAACAGATGCAGCTGGTTAAAATAAGTTTGTCTTTTACACATCTCATTTTCAGAGGGAGTTCCAAAGAACAAACCTGCAACAAGCATTAATCAAATAAATCTTAATACTTAATCAACTCCCATGTGCAAAGGCACCTGCACTCAGGAAGACTCGTTACAGTAAGCCACAACATCACAGTGCTGAGAGGCACAGCCTTCTGCCCATTTCACAATGGCCTATTAATTGCTCCTTCAATCACCTGCTGAGTCCTCCACAAGGAATTTTTTAAATCATGCCCACAAGCTGCTATTCACAACTCATGAGGCTCGTGGCATTGCCAGCACTCATCAGCCTTAATAAACATATAAGCCCACCTCTGACTGAAGTCGATTTCACAGGATCATTTAGGAGGATATAAACTGCTGAACATGGAAGGCTCGTTCCCATTGAACAAGAATATTCTCCACGAATATATTCACTATGGTATTTTGGAAGAAAATGGTGGAATTCTGAGTTTATGTTTCATTTCATTTTTGCCAGCACCTCATCAAGCTGCTGCTGCCATAACAGGCAAACACACGAGATGTCAACACAAGCACTGCAGCGCTTCCATGTGTGAAGAAACATTTCCTGCTGTAAGGCAGGTAGAACAGCTTGTTTCGATTCAGTTGAGAAAAGCAAGCGACTCTCTTCAGCATGCAATAAAGCAGAACGCTATTCCATGGCCAATTTCTGCAGTTAAGGCTGTCAAAATTGTTCAGAAAGGACAGTGAATATTCCTTCCTGGAACTGTATATATATAAACGTAGTGACCATCACCAGACCCAAAAGATTTGTAGCAGACTGACGGCAAATCCACCGTGCTTGACGAGAAAGGAACACCAAACTCCAAAATGATTTTTGTGTGCCTCCATCTCACTTCCTGCCTATGCTGTCAGCTTGTTTTACCACATTCTGATGGTCTTGTAACTACCATTATCGACTGCTTCTGATGTGCCCAGGGGAAGGCAAACAGATTATCTGCTCCTGTTGTTATCACACCTCTTTCAGGATGTATGGAAAAATCTGCCTCCTTGGAAAGATTCAGCACTAGTCCCACAGACTGACTGTAGCCACCAGGTGTGCTTATCCAGTTCGGACCACTTACCTTTCATGTCCCAGGAGAACATTATTCAGATCTTCATTTACTTGTATTAACTCTATTATCACATCTTCATTCTCCACTGTCACCAACAGCTCCATGATCCGTTCCTGCATCATCCGACACGTCTTGTACAGCTTCTACCCAAAGAAGGGGAAGAAAAAAATCTGAAGTCACAACCGTGTTCTCCTAATTTCAGTTTTGGAGAAGAATGATAAGACAGTGGAGCACAGGAGGCTCGCAGGTCACGTCCCTTCATTTACACAAACCACACACATACCAAGCATTGCAAATAGTGTGATTTTCATGTCTTTGATCTCTGCAAGGCCATGCTGACAACTCCTACCATCAAACCAGCACTCCTACCCCTACCAGCCCCTACCCATGACCTACCTTCGTTTCTGAGGATATAGCTGTCTCTAAAGTCTAAATTACAAATTAGAGAATAATGAAGACCCCTCTGGGTGATGCAGAGTAAATTTGATTTGAGCCTGATTGAAGCTGATTAAACTCAGTAGGATACTTCACATGAATGTAATGAATGTGATCCAGGCTCAACATCTGCTAGAAGGAAAGACAATGGTAGTCTAAAGGATAAAGTGCTCTGTGACATCACCGTGTAGCTCTAAGTCCTCCTCTCAGTGGGGAAGTCTGGATGCTCCTCATCCATGCACTTTCTCACGCATTGGCACAAACCTAGCCTTATCATCTGGTGTGATATTTATGAGATCTTTCTCAGCAGAACATTGCATTATTGCCAGCTAAAATGGTGGTTAGTTTATTTACATTTCTCTCCCCTGCAGGTTTTGCCTGTTCAAAGAAACACATTCTTTAGCATCAGAAGCTTCATCTCAGCCAAGATTCTTTTTCCCACAGTGTATTTTTGCGAATGCTGGCTGGCTCTGCTTAAGGAAAAAAAAAAAAAAGGGAGGGCAAAATACTGTTTGCACACTGCTATTCAGAAAGGGCTCTGGTATTATTTTCAAAGTGTTCTTGTTTTTCTCAAGAAACATAAGCTTTGTGTAATTCTTTAATTTATTATGTAAGAAGAAATGTTCCACCCCTCTGCCAAATCTGCATGCACATTACTTTATTGCTCACTATTGTATCTTCACCCATCCAGGATAGAACACACAAAAATGTATGCAGCTCAATGAATACAATTAAATTTTAAACCTCTTCAGCTCCACATCTTATAACCTTGTCCACACCTCAAAAATGTGTATTTCTTATGAATCCCTTTCACAGGCAATTTTCTTTGTAAAACTGATAAAGCACGAAGCAGTAAATTGTGATGCTCATTTTGAGGAAGAATTTCTACGTTTTACTCTGACTCACCATGAAGTCCAGCATTTTGAACACTGGAATTTACAGCAATGCACTACCAGCTCATATAAAGCCATCGGTGATCCCAATGAACTCGTGCCAATGTTCCCCACCTGGCAATGTGGGCCTTAATTCCTGCACATCCATCAGATATGCCTGTTCACTGCCCAGTACAAACATTTGTGGCTCTTTCAGCTTATAATGGGCTTCTGGTATTCTTCAGAAACTGTTACTGGCAAGCACAATGTTTCATGTGAGATTTGCTATCCTTAGTCTAGAACAGGGTGGGGAAAGGCTGGAAGCAGTCATTCACCAAACTGCAGAACCAAAATACGTTGCACTGATGAAGTTTACCCCCTTAAAGGTTTTTACTCCGAGACCCTGGATAATCAGAAGGGCTGATACTCATCTCTCCCACTCACTCAAAGCCTAAACAAAGAGCTCTTGTAACAAAGGACTTTGTTCTCCAGCAACAAAAGCCTAACACAAGAAATCCAGGTAAAGCCACAAGCAAACATGCATGTTAAACATGGTTAAAGAAACAGGCTGGCCATGCTTGGTGTTCTGTACCACTCAGTGCATGGAGGAAAAGAACAACAATGAAATTAACATAGAAGGAATGAGTTTTTAGTCACTCCCCCACAAATGGGAACTCCACACCCTGTCCTCAAACTTTTGCCAACAATTTTATTACTGGGAGTGTCAATAAGAATCCACTGGTTTGCTGTGGACAACCTAGTGTGTGCGCCTGCATGCAGAAGGGCTGCTCTGTAGGAGCCAGGAAATGAAAGGCGCCCTTCCTGTTTCACAGCTGAAATATCCCTGGTTCACTGGCCCTTCCTCCTTGGACCTGCGGCTCTACAGATCTCTGCCAGAGACAGCAGTGGAGGTGCCAGGAATTTCCTGGGGAGCAGAAACCCAGAGACTGATTCTGTCTCCTATCTGGTTCCCACCCGCCAGCAGTGCTGGTGGCCAATGGTGGTCATTAAAGGTGAGACACAGTGGTGAACTAGTGCTATCTTCCTACATCTCAGCCTTCAGCTGAGAACCAACACATAAAAGGACGCAACTGAACAGTGTAACCCTGAAGGCAAACAAACAGTACCCAGAAAAATTCCCTGCAAAGGAAGAATTCTCCACACCAAAGTCTTGCAAAAATTGTATCAGTTTTTCAGTGCATTTATGTTGACAAATTACCAAAACTGTTTCCTTGTCACAGAATTTTGGAGGTAAGTTTAGAAAAAGAAGGATATGATAAACTTCTTTATTTCTTCCAGAAAACACGAAACATCAAGATGTCCATTTAACATAAAAAACTCTTGAAATGCTCAACAACGTTACATTTTAAATTTCTGAAACAGAAAAAGTATGAGCAAGTAGATCGTATGCATCTTCACTATCAAATCTAAACTTGACTATTGCAAGACACTACTTCAGGCTACACTTCAAGAGCACGTGGCTCCACCTAACGTGCAGCAAGCTTCTGGGCTTTGAGGTCATGTACAGAAACCCAAAGCCTCATTTTCTTCACTGTCCTTCAGTTTGCCTTTAAGGTATTGGCAATAATAAAGAGAGCTCTGAAAACTCCAGGACGGATATGAGATATTGTGTCATCACCTGTTTTCCCAGCAGGCAACTGCGCTCACCTGGAATGTTTCTCAGGGCTGTTTGACAGAACGTGCTTAACAGAGAATGCTCCATTATGAAATTCCTTTGCCCTTGGAAGTCCCTACAGCTTAAATTTACCTTGCAAGCTGCATTGTCCTTTCATGACTATCTAGATGTCAGGGAAGGTAAAGGAGACTAGAGGAACTGAGCAAAATCAGAGGCAGAAACTTGATGTTGGTTTGATTTTGCCATCTAAATTCCGATGTTACAAGAAAGGATACAACAGATCCTAAAATCAGTTTTGTTCAAATTAATAACCCCATCAATGAGTTACCTCATACCTGTAAAAGATTCATATCATCTGGATTTTCAGAGCCAGGAACATTTTCTTTTAATATTGATGACATGACTCTCACATTCATTTTCGCCATATCCAGTTCACTGTACAGTTTCCCAATCTGTTCAGTTCAAAAGGACAGAATATTGTGCAGGTGAACAGAGAGAGCAAAGTAATTCTTACCTCTAATACGTACTTTCTTCCCCATTAGGCATAATATGGGTCTCCACTGACATTCTATGGAAATTAGCTCAGTTTTTATACATCCAATCACACTAAGACCTAAGCCCAAAAATACTAGTGGTTTCCTATACATGTAGTGCCTCTCTAAATACTGAGAAAACTTTTTAGTTAACTGCAGGCCAAGTGGGATCAGAAGCAAACTGTCCCTTCCTTTATGCTTTTAAGTACAATTTCTTCACATGAGTCTTATCCAAAACTAAATTCAGCTTCCTCACTCATCTCTGAAGTATCTTTTATCAACATGCATAACTTGCTCATAAGAGATCAGCAGAAATTCTTAGCTCAAGTGAACTATTCCATTCCCTGGCTGGGTACAGCCTGGCATTTACCCAAGTGATTTCTGCATGCTTTGTTTTGGCAAATCACCATACGAAACATCTTTTAGGTGAACAAATCCAGAACCACGAATAATGAACTATGCTTCTTGAGATGATGGTTCCATCTATGACCTGCAATGCTGAAATTGCATGTTCCTAGCATGTTTCAGGTGGAATGCCCCTCCCCTCCAAACCTGTGGTACTGTACCTGTTCAGGTATCAACAGTAACGTTGGGCCCGTGGGAAGAGGCAACAGAGAACGTTTTGGGGGATTAGCAGAAGATGGTGATGACTTTGCAGAAGACGGGGACTGTTAGAAGACAAAAAGCAGAGCTTGCATTTAACAGAGGAATTGAAACCGACTTCCAGATGAGAGTGCTACCATCATCTGTCAGACCACAGAACCAGGCATTAGCTTTCAAATAACCAATGCTGAGCAAGCTCTATTTGTAAGAATGAGACTAATAGCTAGTTTGTAGCAGGTTGGAATTTGAGAATGTTTTTCAATTAGTTTGCTTAGTAAATTCCACTACAGACAAAGCAGGAATGGCTGAGAACAAGCTGTCTGTCCTTGACCTCTGAAGCCATCTGACAGTGAGTCCTACCTTAAGTGCTACCACAGTTCTACAACCACGGGTGGTTTAGAATGCATTCACACATGGAAAGAGTGACAGGCTGGGGGGTTTCACTTGTGTTACAACTGAACTGACTGCAGCAGAAGGCAACCCTACACAAGACTGCATACATCACATGCTTAATCTCACAGAGACTGAGCTATAGATTGTATCCAGGTCTGCTGCAGCTAAGATTGACAGGTTTGCAACAGAATTTAATGGACTGAAATGTGTGGCGGACAGAACTGTCTCTTATTGCAACTGGTAAGGAAAAAATTGTTGTCTAGCAAAAGCACTCTCCTTCAATTGTTCAAGATACAGCTTGTTCAAACAGCCTTAAATACACGAGTTTTTGCACTCTTTGCTATTCAGTCGTTGAATCAAACTCAGTATAACGATATCCTTCCTGTCTACACTGATTACAGTCATCTAACTCTGTAATTGCAAGGTTGCACCCAAAGGTGAACAGCTTTCACATATCCCAAGTCTTGTGAAAACTTTTCTAACAGAAAAATTCTGGAAATAACTGCTGGAAAGCACGGATAGCACATACTGTATTTTCAGCCAATGTCCCATGCTCAAGCCATATTTATATTTAATGTATCCCAGATGCTACACAATGATATTTAGCATATATATGCCTAAACACAAAGGTAGAAATTAGCTACAGGGTCAAACATTATTGAATGTAAGTTATGCAAACAGCTATGGAGAGATACAGGCAACAGACCTCTCTTGCAGATCTGTACCTCTCTCAGACTAAAATTAAAAACAGACACTGTTCCAGGGAGATGTTATTGCAGCCTTCTAAATAATCTAAAGAAACTATTTACTCTGAGTGTGGTGAGGCATGAACCAGCCTGCCTAGAAAGGCTGTGGATGTCTCCTCCCTGGAAGTGTTCAAAGTCAGTCTGAATGAGATCTTGAGCAATCTGGTGTGGTGGGAGGTGTCCCTACCAATGGCAAGGGGATGGAGCTGATGCTCAAGGTCCCTTTCCAACCCATACCATTCTATAATTCTTTGAATGCTCGAATTCTGAATGGCATGTTTTCAGGCAAATCTTACTCATTTTAGTTAAGGCTTCCAAAAGCTGACAAGTTTCAAGCATTCATCTCTCATTCATTTTGAGGCAAACTGGTTGCTCAGATTTTTCAAATGCTCTGGAAGTCTCAAGAGACAGAAACTTCCTCTTTAAGAACAGATCTACTATTCCGTGGTTTTAAATAAAAGACACTATTATATAGGACAGGTTTCTTTGTTGTTATCTTAGCTGCTGTAATTGAAACTGATTTCTGCTCACATGCTTAAGAAGATTGGTCATACTCTGCCCTGGAGCATTTGGAAAACAAAACAATAACATACACACCTTCTGTGTCTACAGAGCTCATACAATTAACACATCCTGCTTCTGATTTACAGTGGATTAATGAGGCATCCCTGCATATCCCCACCTTAGACCTTCCTTTGCTGGTAGCAGAAGATGGAAACTCCACTCCTTTCTTCAGCAGTTCCAGATAAACTTCTTTTACTTCGGTCACATCCACCATTCCTTGGAACCCTCGGGCCCATACCTGGTTTTGAAATAACAGTAACAGTCACAGAAATGGACAGTCAGTTGGGGCAGACAAACTTTTCTAAAACATACAATCCTAAAGGCATTTTCTCCATGTGAACAGCACGTTTTCTGCCTCCATCTGCTCCAGCTAGCTCCAGTTTAAAACACGAGAAAGACTGCAAAACTCTCAAGTTCCCTCTCACCCTGCTTATCACCACAGAGGGGAGCAAATACACAGACTGGGAGGGGAATATAAAAGGCAGAGGCTGACAGGACTCTTTCTAGTTCTGTCTTCTTGTCTTCCACTCTGCGCTACCCCTGCACGAAGTAGAAGAATAAAGCCCATGAAAAAGGCTTCCATGAGTATGCTGCAGGAGAGAAATGAGATGCATATAAAGCAGAGAGACAAACAGCCAGTGTTTGCTCTGGGCTCACCATGATGAAGGTCAGGATTTTCTCCTGCAATTCAATGGGCAGGTTGTATCTGGGGTTCAGCAGTTTCACCAGCTTGTCCTTGCAGAAGTCCTTCTTCACAACTAATGACTGGAACCTTGGACCACAGTTCTGCATACACATGTCTAGCAGCTGCAACCACAAGAAGCTTCTGTTACGTAGATGTAAGGAAAAGAAAACCTTTACTTCCTTAGTTTATGCCAAGGTGTTGCAGGGAAAGAGCACTAATGGATCTGAACGCATTATTGCCAGTAGTCTCACAGTGCTGTCTGAGGAGGTTACTGCAGGGAAACAAAAGTTCAGCATGTGCACTTCTACTGCTATGCACGTACAAAATGAGATGGGTTACCCAGAATTAAACTATTTTTGACAGCGAAGCCCAGCCAAGCTTGTTTCCTTGTCACAGCAGTTACTGAACACGTCATACCTTAACGGTGTGAAATCTGTCCGTAGCCTGAAAGAAATGACTTGCATAAGACGATTAATTTAATGCCTAGCAAACAGGTCCCCTGGTCTGACAGATTCTGAGAGCTCTGCAGATGAAGAAAACAAGCTTACTAAGTGCCTCTCTTCTAATCTGCCCTCTAATGTGAGAGACTAATGAAAAAATAGAAAAGAACAAATTCAACAGCTCAGAGTACAATTTCTCCACGTGTTTTAAAGGTCACACTGATTTGAAACAGAGCAGGTGAATCGTTCCAGTTGTCAGATTCATCTCCACTACAGCTGTCTACTTTCAAAACTGTCTGGAACGCTCAGAATGGGATCTCTGCAAGCAGCACATCAGCCCTATCAAACACAGCACGTGTCATCGTGACGTTACACCTCTCCTTCATGCACCTGGAGACGGCTGGCTGCAATTCCCTTTTTGCAGAAGAGATATCAACGGCTATCAGTACATCCTAACCACCTGGAATCAGGCCAGTACAGGTTTTGTTAGGGAGCTGGGGCTGATCACAATCAGAACTCATCTTGCCTGGCACAAAACTGGAGATCAACTAAGGTACTATGAAGCTCCACACAGAGAAAGAACACTCACTTGCACTTTTCACTCTTCAACCTTGTCTTTTCTCTCTTGATTTGAGAGCGAGGACAGAAAGGTGAAAGCAAAGGGCAGAATTCACAAAAGTGTGCAGAATTCTGTGGCTTTAGAGTCATAAAACTTCCCCAGAATCACGCATCAGGCAGAACCCAGTCACAAAAGGATACAACAAATTTAAGGCTGCTATTGTAACCATGATCAAAGTATGCAAGTTCACTCTCCTACCCAGAGCAGACTGTATTTGGCTCTGTTGGAGTCATTTTAGAAACTAGTTTTCCAGCCCCAGGACCTGGGGATTTTTCTCCCAGCACTATCAGGAATTTCAGGAGAAGTGGCTAAGACCAGAAGAAAATGCACTGCTGAAATAAAGAGAGCAGAACAAAGAGACACTGGCAAACTGCTGCGCAAAAAACAAAGATAATTACCAAAAATCTTGGCTGGAATCATTATTTTTCATGAGCACATGAAACGTATGCTAATAAGCCAACTCATCTGCCTGTACAGTACTTCAAAGATGGCTGGTGTAAAACATTCCCAACCCAGAACACGAGAAATTTGGTATGCTATTCTCTATCATTAATTTTTTGCATATGGGACTGAGTGTTTACCCTCTGAAAGTACTGAAGGTAATGGACAAGACCCTCCATTAAATTAGGCCAGTTCAGCCCACTTACTTCTCATGAAACCAAGCTGGTGAAAAAAACAAAACATAACAAAACAAGAATTTGACTTTATTTTTAACCAGCCCATTCATGAACAAGGCACTTCTGTACTAATAGCACCTTCACTTACAATGTCAATACGGTTATTTATCACTGTAAGCAGGACTTCACTTTCCTGAGATCCATTGGAGCAAATGGACCCAAGTCAGCCCAGCCAAGTGCTGCAGCATACAGCACAACGGAATCTCAGCATACACATTTTCTAATAACAGAACTGGTAAATTAACGTGAATCAACCCATTAACCCTTCTCTCAATGAGGGGCAGGATTTGAGGACTGTAGGAATGGACAACGCTGCTGTGTTCCAGGCAAGCTGATAGTGGGCAAACATTGAGAAGAGATTTGCACTGAGTAGGAAGGGGGGAGAACTGCACAAGCACAGCCCTGGGGTTCACAGAGCACCAACACAAAGCTGAGGCGACAGAAGGCACCTGAGCAGACACGAAGGCAAGCCTAAGAACTAAAAGGCAGAAATGAACAGGGGAGAAGCTACTGGGGATAACAACAGAAAAGCCAACTACATTCCTTATCAACAGTGACCTCGCTCAGAGTTCTGTAGGACTAACTGCTCATCTCAGGCAGCCACATATGAGGTCCATAAAGCAACAGTGAATGCATTAAGTTTGCAACAGGTACCTTCAAACTTAATGTGAATGCAAGAAAACACAGACAAACAGTCTGCATTCTAATATTTCTAACTGAAAGAGAACAAGTCATCAATCCCTGCCCAGGCTTATAATCTACTAAACTCATACTGCTGTCCTACCAAATACAGTTTCTGAAGGCCAAGACGCTTGAAGAAACTGGCACAGGCTGCTTCTCAGCTGCCATTCACTACTCACAATGTAGCAGCCATACAGACGTTACCAAGATCTTTTATTCCTAAACGCATGCGTGTGTGTTAACACAGGCGCACAGAGGAACACACTTAATAAACTACTTCCCCATATGCTGTTCAGTTCCTAAGGCCTCTCAACATTCAGAACTGGGGCACTGCAGAGACACCGAACAGGTGCCTCAGCATTCACTACGTAAACACATTTTACACAACCAAAGCTTATTAATGAGCCAGATAACACACGCAGACTCTGCTGGATTCCTGCCTGAAAGTTCCAATCCTCGTTCTGTGGTTGTGCAATCAGCACTGCCAAGCCTGATCTCTCGGCTTTATCAGGGAGAGCAAGAAGCAGCTTCAAGGCCTGGCACGCACACACCTTGATCCATATGACTTCACAAGCACCAGGTAACTTCCATAGATCAGAGTACAAGCAGTTAGGCCACAGCCAACACATTACACAGCTGGCACTCACCCTTCCTCCTGCAAGCGAATAAACACATGTTTAAGATAGAGGAGGAAGACAACACTACTGAGATTCAACATGTCTCGATGACAGTACTGGGGCTGCGCCACCATGCAGTGGTGTTACTTCAGACACAGACTTGTACATTTCAGTCTGCCTGCATTCCCTGGGAAGGATCTGCTTTAGAAGTAGTTTTATTAAGAAGATGGTTCCAGAATTTCAAGGTTGAGTAAACAAATGTGGATCAAAGTACATTCCAAAGGAAAAGTGGTTTCAAGACTTTGCTGCCTTCTTAGAATCACAGAATGGCCTGGTTTGAAAAGGATCTGAAAGATCACCTGGTTTCAACTCCCCTGCTATGGGCAGGGTCACCAACCACCAGACCAGGCTGCCCAGAGCCACATCCAGATAGAGCTACGAGAAACACAGGCTGGAGAGAGAATTAGATGTAGAGTCCCAAAAGCAGGAAGACAGCATCTACTGCAAGAAAGGCAGGCAATAAGTATAGCTTGTCAAAAGAAAGAGCTCTTGTTTTTGTTGAAATCTGGGAGAAATCAAGGAATTTTTAAAAGGTAATGGTTGAGGGTGTGGCCTCTGCTGGTTTGTTTATTAGGAAGTGAAAATGGCTTGCTTTCCATTTGCAATGACTTACTGATCCAATCCAAGTATCTCAAAACGAGAAACAGGAACAATGTCATTATTGCAATCAAGAACATAAAATGGAATGGCCCATAGAAGGACCTGCTTGGGATCAAAAGAGTTAAAAGTCATCCATGGTTAGCAGTGAAGTCAAAGGGAAGGTTTCACACACTGAACTGATAGCAGTGAGGGCAGAAAAGGGGAAAAAGGGAGCCTGGAACAGAGGAAGAAGTGAGGACAGAAAGTCTTACATAGGAACAAAGGTAGGAAGAGAACTAAATGTGAGTGGAGAAGGAGACTGGAACTGCAAAGAGGCTGTGAGAAAGCGATGAACAAGAAGTAGCACTGAAACCTGGTATGCATTCCACCTGCAAACAAACAGAATAAGCTTCCAAGTAAACATGATAAAGCTCTTCCTTGGACACAGCTGAAATAAGAGCTCCTTGAGTATGTCTGCAGGGTAAACATCCTGATAAGGACTCAAATGTAAGTACTGGGCCCTGCAAACTCCAGCTGACTGCATTGGAGAGCTGGGGTGCACAAGGACTGCAGAAGAAAGCAAGAAGATCTGATATAGGGATTGCAGTTATAATGGAAACCAAGTGTTTCTGTTATGCAAACACATGGAACACACAAAAAGGTGACTCATGAGACAGTGGAGGAGGAAACTGAGAAAGCAGTGCGGAAGTGGAATGAGCTGAAGGTATACAATGGTATGTTCAGCACATTTATCTGCCTCTCAAACTTGTCAAGTGACACTTAAGCAATTGCTAACCGACCTACAACTCAACACTATCAATCACCTATCTTTCTTAATCACCTCTCATATATTGATATAGATAATGATTTTGCACAACAAATAGCAAACCTGTGATTAACAGTACTCAGAGTGCAATGCAGACAAACCTCTCTACACCCTTAAAAGAGTAAATTGTCAAATGCAGCTCTGCAGCAGCTTATAACACAAACTGCTTCCTCCTGCAGCTGCACTGCTGTCAGCCAAGAGAAACTCAGGTGGGGACCTCTGGATTTATGACAGCATCAGGAACTTCTTGCTACTGTTCGCCTTACCAGAGCACTGGAGAACATCAGCATGTTCCTGTAAATCTTAAACCGACTGAAATCATAACTCTTCCCCAAAATCTGGGAGAGCTCAAAAGCAGTGTCACGTTCTGAAGGCCAGGTAATCTGCAGTGAGGACACTCCCCGTCACCCCAACCTTTAGTCACAACATCTGAATCCTGCAAGGCTTATCCTCTGCCTTTCTGCATCACTTAATTCACCACTGTTAACCCTTCATTCAAATCTTGTTTATTTACAAAACAGGTAACACACATTTTAGAATGCGACCTCAAGCACTCAGTCTAACCAAGGTCACCACGAGGTAACAGAAAGGCCAGACAGCTTTTATGGCATGTCCTCAGCTCTGTGCCTTTCACAGACAGGTGGGGTGCTCACAGAGCCACAGTTGCTGGAGTAAAGAACCAAACTGCTTTTACCAGCTGCAGGCTTAAATAAAATACAAAGCAGCAGTACATTTAGGAAGAACGAACACCAGTGGACCATCAGATCTACACTGGCAGAGCTATCCACACAAGCAACAAAGACAGAAAACGCCCCGGAGAGTCATATCAGTGCCAATTTGCATGTCATCTTATCATTTGAAATGTTTTCTGTCTTAGCGCCCAATTAACATAACCAGAGCTGTACTTACAGACAGGGTGAGCCTGATCTCCTTATGGTTACAGTTTTTTGAAAGCTTCTTCTTCAACGCTTTGACTGCATCCTTAGGCCTGTGACAAGACATCAAATAGAAAAGTACCAGAGAAACTGTTTTTCCAGTTCATAACTACATCCAAAATCCCAAAATACCGGCCTGAGATTGGGGCATCCCTGTATTTACACCCACTTACAAACAGAGTCATTTCCACACAGATTTTGGTAAAATTTCTTCAGCAATGAGCGAGATAAACACAGCAGCCAATCGGGAGCATTGCTGCTGAGATTTGTGCAGAGAAATGAAGTTATTCTTTGCAGGGCCTCCTTCCAAACTGCATTACTTCACTGTCATACTGTGGATTTACTCACCTAGTGTGGACAACATCCGTTGCTATGAAAGGGAATAGGAAATGCCAAATGTACCAAGACTTGACTCGCACCTATTTTTCAAACATGATGTGATCAAAAGATATTCTCCTGGGAGTGCTGCAAGAAGTAGGGGTGTCTTGGCTAACCCCCAATCTTTTAATTGCTGGATGCTTTTAACTAATCTGAGTAATTATCAGGTACAGACAGACAACACATTCCACCCAAGAGAGTGGCACTTCCACTACAGTCTTTCTCATTTCTATATATACACCCCATATCTGCTAACTATCTCTGTAGGAGGAAAAGGGTGGAAGACAGTATCAAAGTTTATCACATGTGGGAAACAATTCTGACTGATTAATATGGGTTATGTATAGTGTACCCAGAAATTACAGCTATTAGGGCCAGCTCAGTGCTCATCATCAACAAAAACAAGATGTCCTCAAGTCTCTTTAGGATCTCTGTGGAATCTAAGATGGAACCATAAACTGAACGTGTCAATTACAGAAATCTTTGCTGAAAACATTACCAAGTTGATTAACTTAAATGGGTATTTACCACTGCCACTTCTTTTTTTTTCTTTTTCCCTCAGTTTGAAAGGTCTGCTGTACCTTATGGAAAAAAAGCAGCAACTTCTGTATTTTTGCTTCGATCCTATGGCCACCCGCAATTAGACCAGCAGAACACAGAGTCAGTGATGGATGGGAGGGGAGAGGAAAACCTCCCCCTGCAAAGCGACGCTGCTACCCCACTGCTGCTTCTGTCTGAAGCATCTGGAAATGCCCTGCTCAGGAGTTGGGTATTACATTAAAATAACAATTTGCCTAATTAGATACAGCAGTTCCTCTGTTCCTAATATCCTGTTACAGACTGGGACTAGCAGCAGTTGCCTAGGAGGAAGCTTTAAGGAGCTGCTCTGTAAGCATAAGCTGTACACAAAAGGAAGTAGTTCATTAAAAAAAGCTCTGTTGCATAGAAACTTCACATAAAACTACCACAGATGGTCAGAACGTGCTGTGGCTCATGGCAGGGACTGGGAAGGAGTTACTGCTGAGCCCCCGAGCTCTCAGTCACAGGTGAGAGATAACATTGGGAAAAGTGAAAGGAGGAAAAACTTGCTATAAAACAAGATACGGATACCTTTTTTTTCTGAAGAAAGCTCTCCAGCAGCGTTATAGCGTGCCACTGCCCACTGCCTGCGAGTGCTAGACACGTGTGTGCCAACAACGCGTGTGCCAGCAGGTCCCACACAGAGCTCACCTCCCCCTGCCCACACCGCTAAACGCTGCTGCTGGGGCCGGGCGGCCTCGGGTTCCATCAGCAGCTGTGCTTTAACACCTGAGCGGCCAGAGGACTTCTCCTAGCCGGGGCTCTGCAGGGCACGGGGCCGTTCTGCCCGACGAGCAGCACGGGCTGCATGAAACGCGGACGGAATCCGCGCTGCCACCTCTCGCCAACAGCTCTGAGCCGCAGCCCCGGCAGACGGGCAAAACAACTCCCGAGGAGCCGGGCTGCCGTTCGGCTGCCCGTACACACGTGTGCACACACACACAACACATACACACACACACGCGTAGCCCCGGCCCCGCTCACCCCTCCTCCGTGGCGTTGATCACGTCGCAGATGTGCATGAATTGCCCCCACTCCTCCGTCTGCAGCGATCCGAACGTCGCCCGGTCTGTAAAGCCAGGGGCACCGCGGTCACCGGCGGCACTCGACCGGCCCGGGATCCCCGCTGCCCCCGCCCCCTACTCACCCACCAGGCTCCCCACGGCGGTGCCGAACGGGTCTTTGGGCGCCTTCCCAAAGGCCATGGCCGCCGCCTCCCCGGGGCAGCCCTCTCCCGAGCGGCCCCGTCCCGCCGGGCGCTCCTTCCCTTCCCGGGCCGGGGCGGAGCCGCCCGCAGGTACGGCAGCGGGGCGGCCGCGATCACGTGCGGGCCGGGACGGGCGGCACCGCCCCGCGGGGCAGAGCCTCAGCGCCGCTCCGGCCCGGGGAGCTGCGTGTCTGGCTGCGGAGCGAGACCCGCCCGCCGCCGCAGGGCTCCTCGGCCACCTCGTACGCGGCACCGAGCGGCGCGGAGCACGGGAAGCCCGGCACGGGGCGAGGAGCCGCGGCTCGGAGCTGCCTGCTGGCGGCCGGCGCTCGGAGGAGTTCGACGGAAGAAACGGCACGAGCTGCCTGGGAGCGCTCGCCCGGATCGGTTCTGCGGAAGAAAGAAGTTTGGGCTGAACGCTGTAAAGCTCGCCTGTAAGAGCCCGCAAAAAACCGAGGTGGAAAAGGAGCTGACGCTGATCCCATTCGCGCAGTCACCCCACAGAGCTGCCTGTGCATCCCACGGCGGGGCTTTCTTTTTGTGGTTACTATCGGTGTGCCGCTCTATCGCAAGTTTGACTTTATCTCAGACCCAGACAATGCCGGGGAACAAAACGTGGCATGAATGAAGATTAAAAGCTCAACTGCAGTTTTTGTTGACTGCGAGTTGTAATTATTGCAGTGTCAAACAAACAGGGAATCGCATTAACCTTCACTTGAGTACAGCTTAATCAGTCACAGTCAAAACACGATATAACCAAATAAGTCATTTGCGTGGCATTAGAATATCATGAATGAACAAAGCTGTCTTTGCACTGACGAGAGCCCTGCCCAGCAGGAACGTACATCCACGGCCCCACCTGCAGGCCGGCACAGCACAGCACGAAGGAGAGGAGCATCTCCCACATCCCTACAGTACAAGGCACCGAGCAGCTCGCCTCTGAGTCCTCGCGTTTACAGCACGTTCACAAACCCAATCTCTTCCTCACACTTTCAATAAGAAATGAGCTTCATCACACAATCTGGTGAGGTTTCAGCTTAAGACTTTTTCTAATGAACTCCTCGATTCTCTATGCTTCTGCTCTTCTTGTCTGGTGTTCTACAGCACACAAAGTAGGAGTCTGCTTGTCCTCCGTTGCAAAATACTGAAAGACAACCTCTAAACTCATTCACTCTTTACTGCCTGAACTCCAATAAGGGCCCATTGAAATGAGCCCTTGTTAAACCTGCAACGTGAATCAGCTCTCGTCTCAGAGAGCATATTTTATTGAGCTGCTCAAGGGGAAAAAATTAATGAAGCCTTTTTTTCATTGGAATTTACTACTTAAAGTTACTCACTGAGATCAGCTGCTGGCACCAACTGAAGAACAGCCCGGGGTTCGGGCACAGCCCTCAGCTCTCAGTATGAGCTGCCCAGCAATCAGAGCCCTGCTGCACTCCCAGCACTCTCACTGCTGTTGCGGCTGCAGGATTACACTTCATGACCATTATTAAGGGACACAGCATTTGGGAGAGTGTTCTAAAAAGAAAGGAGAACAAGCCCAAAACAAAACCAGGAGAGAATCCCGAGCACATACAAGCATATTCAGTCTCACCGAGAAAGTGCTGAAAAATAACTTTCAGCTTCTTTGAAGACCCCATAAGTTCAGGTTCTGCTCTGCCTTAGATGCATAAACATCTCCAGTGTGAAATTAAGAACCACAGTGGGACTCCACTTCTAAATTTTGTGCCATTTTAAAAAAATCTCAACAAATCCCAAGGCAGCACTTTGGGTTTTGGAGGCCTTATTCTGTCAGTTTGGAGGTAGCAGAGCTCTGCAGACTTTGGGAGATGCATGCACAGCTCACAATAAACTCACGGGCAATAACACAAATAATTTCTCTTTGCAAAACACTTTGGAAAAAGAAGGTGTCCAGTGGCACCACCTACACCCACCTCTTGATGCAGCATGTCTTTTGTCAGCCTAAGCAGGCTTCTCAGTGCAATTTTATTTGTACTACAGATACTGTGGATGCTGTGACAAAAAACAAACCCCTAATTGCCAGAGCTACCCAGAGATTTTTCCCCCTCTAGTTTTGCTGGGTTTACAGCTGTAAAGTCAGACTTTATTTAATCTTCAGTCTTATTTTCAAGGATTTGTGTACACATACAACAGAGTAAACATTTCACCTAACAGCCCTCCTACTCATAAATTGATCCATGATATTGACTCGTATCTCTGTGATGTGTTGTATCTACACGCACCACAGTGATGACTTTTGACACGGTTTAAGAACAGAGAGATTTTTAAGAGATCACTATTTCTGCAGCCTTGCAGAGGAATTGCACAGTACCGTCTGCCCCAAGAGCTGTGTTTCCTCCCCAGCCTTCCCCAGGAGCTGTTTGAGGCTGATTCTTCCTTGTTATCCCATACAACAGAGCTGCAATCAGCGGGATTCTCGCTGCAGCTCATTAGACCAGATGCTGGTTGTGGCCTGTGCCGGGAGCTGAACTTGAACAAACAGCCAGAGGGCCGCATCAAATCCCTTCTGCACAATCTCCATTAGCTCACTGCCTTCAGATAACAGCAAACCTAATCAAGAGCCATTTGGGCAAATTAAATTAACGCTTGTCTTATTTGGGACTGAGCCTTACTAAGAATGCAGAGCTGTCCTCAAATATCCGTTGAAGTAATTACTACTTTATTGTAAAAAAAAATAAAAAAAAAATCCAACCCTGGTTGTGCGAGCAGCACCTTTAATTTGCCCGTGTAAGAACAGAGAAAGAACACTGCAGCAAACGAGGGAAGTGTGTGCAGCCTGTAGAGGGCAAGCTTGGCCAGCCAATCTCCCCATGCACACAGTGCAGGTGCCTCAATGAAAAGGCACTTCTGGATGGGCCTTTCTCACACACACTGTGGGCTTCACATGCAGCTTTTTAGCAGTAGGACACCGTCTTGTTAGGAACAAGACTGTCTCTGTACGTGTGATGCAAAGCTTTCTGAAAGCAAACCGGGGAAGGAATGCGGTATTTTTGGGACTCAGGAGTGCCCCACTCAGGTTTCCCCCACAGCTCTGTGCTGTTTCCTGGACACACTGCCATGGCAAAGCTGGGCAAATCTGTGTGGCCCACTCCTGCCCCCAAGCTTCTCTCCAGAAGTGTATTTCCTTGCAACAGATTCTAGATACATAAGGTGAAATCACTATTACATAGCACAGTTTTGCAAGTTTTGACTCAACTTTCCTGTATGAGATTAATTATTAAATATACCTCTGCTGCTGCTTCTCATTTTCTCAGTTCTCGGAGAACAGCGGTATCTAAAACCAGACCCTTTGTAGAAAACTGCATGTAAAGCAAATGATTTTCAAACAGGGTCCTGAATTACTAATTGCAGCATGACTTGATTGCCCACAACAGAAGCACTGCCACCAAAACTCACCTGTAGCCTGTTAGGAACCTCAACCTGCCTGTAGCCCCGTGTCCCCCAGCCCTGGGTTGAGTCCACCAGCCCCAGCTAACGTAATGCCACACTGCTCACAGGGCTATCTCCTGTCCTAATTAACCACGAGTCTCAGCTCAACTCTCTGCTGGATTTTAATTACTGAGTTATTAATTCATGGGGAAAAAATTGACAGATGTTTCAGGTTGGTCGTAGCAAATTAAAAGGCAGGTGCCTGGCACCAAGAGTCAGAAATGATTAAACAAATGACTCATGGATGTTCAGCTGTTTCACAGCAAACAGTGTGCAAGGCACTGCTTGGCATTCTGCAGGGCAGGGTGACTTCTCAGGTTAAAAATAACTGCAACAGATTTCACTATCTCACTTTTAAATGTAAGGAGGCTTTTAAATGTGCGTTCTTAATTTGCTTTGCAGTTTTTTTCTTGGTTTGTTTCACTCTCCTTTAAAAAGGAAATTCTGCTTTTTCCTCAGATTCTTAGTTTAGAAAAAAGTTGGGGTGATGCCATTTGAAGAGAAGGAACTATCTGGTTCCTCTTCAGTTATCACAAAGCAACATGCCACACGTTACTCTATATACAACATGTATACATAACACAAGGTTGAGGACTATTTTCCATTTCTTACAGGGGACAGCAACAGTTGTAATTCTGCTGCTAACTTCAAGGGCTTGACAAAGCTCATGGAAGCATTAGTGCAGATCAAACACATTACAGGAAACGCAGCCTGAAAGGCTACCGAGGTCGGTGCTGTTAAAGGAAAGCAGGAAGCAGCAGCGCCACGGGCTGCAGCTCTCCATCACTCGTGCTGCTCCGCAGAGCCGTTCCGTCAGGTCTCAGCAGGTCCCATTTGTCATGATGGCACACGCAGCCTCAGCCAAACTGAGCAGAAACCACCTTTCAGAAGATGGCTGGTTATTAAAACCCATCGCGTGGCCACAAGTTCTCTGCATCTCTTTGGGTGTTTCTGCTGGGAAGGTGAAGGAGGTGTTCCAGGCTGAGTTTGGTGACAGTGTTGCTTGTTTGACTGAACACCTATACACAATTTATGGTACAACCCTCTCCTGAATGAGGCATGTTGTATTTTCCACACGTTAGAATCATAAAAAAGATAAGTGTTTTGCTAATATTTTAATTTCTGTACAGGTTGTTGTTTTTTTCCCCCCACCCTTGTATTAAAGTACAGCTCAAACTATACCTCTGGTTCAAGTCAATCAAAAAATTACTCAAAGACAAAAAAAAAAAAAAATCACTAAATTTGATTTGGACAATGCAGAATCAGATATTTTGACAACTTCAGAACTAGAATTGAATGGTAATAGATTTGTAGGAACAGTCTGCATTTGTCAAAGTCAGCATTCTCTTATCAGACAGCAGAAAAATTCCCCACAGCTGTAGGCTATGCTGTGTAGCAGCTGTCCTGGAGCTATGAGGAAGTTAAACAACCACCACCACTGCCTTCTTCCCATAGCCTACCAAAACTCACCCTGTTAGCTTTATTACCACAGGACACATCCAAATGCATTACTTGGGAAGCTCTATCCAAACCATCTCTCTGTAGCCCACAGGCACAGCTGCAGCCCCAAAGTGACCAAAAGCTGAGCTCCTGTGGAAGTTGTGATGTTCAGGGACACAGCGACCATCCTCCTATTATAACCTGTCCCTGTTCTACCTCCCCTCTTGCCTGGAAGACCCCTCAGCTCCTGCACAGCACGTAACTGACATGGCCACGCAGGAACTCAGACTCTCTCGGGGCTGGAGATTTTCCTGTTGCCAGGTAAGACACTGCCAACTGCCTGGACTGTATACAGAGCCCCAAGACTCACCTGTACCCCATCAGTTAACAGAAGAAACAAATAAATGCAGACTTCAATGCTGTGACTCAAAAATATCTTTCCCTGTTGCTATGAGAGGCTGCATTTCATCCAGAACACGAACATGGAAATGCTGTCTGCTAGGCCCTCTTCTAAGCAGGAGCACTTTCACACTTAATTCCTTCCACCTCCCTCCCGCCTTGTTAGCAGCTGCAGCCTGGTGCCTGTGGCCTGCAGGCTTCTGCACGGCTGGGCTAGCAGAGTAATACATTAATGGAGATTTATGGCACTGCCACGTGTGTCACACTGAGCTCAGGGTACTCCAGAGCAGAGGAATCACGCTGCTCCCCGAGCTCACACCCATGCTCTGCATTGCAGCTCACTGCTTTCTGTAGTGCATGTAACTGAGCAGCAGCACAGTGAGAGCCATGGGTCCCCAGCTCAGGACAGAGAGCACACAGCGTGCGTGCCCTGGGCTGGGCACAGGGAATTATTGCTGCTTGCTTTTCTGAACTCTACAGTAAAGATCTCTCAAAGCCTGCTCAGAACAGCTGTAAACCTCAACATATTCTTCCTGCCTTGGCTGCATCCCCACAGGGATGTTTTTGGCACATGTTCTCCTGCAGTGCATTTCACCCAGGGAGCAGGAGCACCGGTGTGCTGCAGGACCACGCAGCTACCAGCAATTTAAAGCTATGGGGAACAACTCTCGTTAAGACTAAGTGGTGGAGTTTCACACACTGCAGGAATCCCGGCGGTACTTCCAAAAGCACAGAACATGTGGGATGTAGTGCATGCTCATCCTAACGGACACTACGTGTCCTGCATGCAAACAGGACATTGCAGCTCATCTCCACAATGTTACTGCAGCTATCACTGAGTAACAAGGCAGCAACACAGGATTCTTTCCTGAAATATTTCATACAGTCTTGGAGTATTAAAATTATTTGAATTGTTGGTTGTGAAGACAGCCATGAAGAGAAGCCCCCACAAACTGCTGTTTCTACCACGAAAAATCACTCTGATGCTCAAACAATTATAACAGCCTCTACTGATTTTTAGCTACTTACATGGTTCTCATGGCTACAGAAGCTGACTGCTTTACAATCCTTAACACACTTCCCTTCTGTCACTACATGCAGCACCACAGGATCCCCACTGGAAATACACAGGGTTGCCTGTGGTCCCAATGGCTGCCTAAAGCCATGGAGAAGTTGTACAAGGATGCTGAGTGTCAGACCACTGCCTTTTTGTGCTCCACTTCATGGACCCTGTTCTTACACGCTGTGCAGGAATCCTGCGTGTTGTCAGGGCTCAAACTTTGATGCCTGTAAACCTTTTATTGGATCTAGAAATAAGGAATTTGCCTAAGGTTATGCAAGAGATCAGTAGTAAATCAGGAAATTGAGCCTAAGCCTCTTAGAGCAGCAGCCTAATGGTTGTTTTCAGAAGAGTTTCACTACATTACACCAGCTAAGTGTCTGGCTCACTCACTGCTCTGTGGATTAACAGAGGGCAGATTGACTATAGTTTATTGAATTCCTAAAACAAAAAATAAATACTGGCTATGAGCTCTTAAAAAGCTTTTCCTAGCAAGGCTTCGGGAAATTCCCAGCAGTCTTAATTAGATATCTATACATACACAGAAACTAAAAGCACATACACCTACATAGCAATAAAGCCAAGTCAAGTATCATTATTTAAAGTTAACAAAAAGCAGTGTAATGCCTGACATCCCAGATAAGCTGCTTTTCATTGCTGTACACAAACACACTGAAATACAGTTAGCATTTCATTCATCAGGCAAAAATAACCTTTGCCTCTTCCAACCTGGAATTCTTTAACCACCCACAGACAACAGGACATTGTGCACTTACCATCAAGTTACAGTATTTTTTTTTGTCTTCCGTGGAATGAGAACTGAAAACAAAACACACAGAACCTCTCACACAACAACTCCTGACACGTAACTTCTCTACTGCATCCCTGCCTACCCCTAATTTAACTCAGCTGAGCCAAATCTACACCCAGCTGCACCTGGTACTACAGCCCTCACAGCTCAAGGTCACCAGCTCCAAACAGCTGCTTGCTTTTAACTGCTCTCACTTGAATGGTAATAAGCTTCAAGTAGTGCCTAGTCTTAGCTTTGATTCAGTTAACAGTGCACTATCATCACCACGTGAGCAGGCTGTCTGAACTGCAGTTAGAACCTTGCTGCTCCTGTTGCTCCAGTCTAATGCAGAAAATATGCAATATTGTGCAATATCATCAGCAGCCTTCTGAATATAGATGTATATTTACTTACACACCAGGAAAGCTATTGCTAACTTCTTGGTTTTTCATCTCAGTTGTAGTGTTTTTAGTAAACCCTATGCTAAGGGGATACAGATGTAATAAAATACATTTATTTTGCTATCCCAACCCAAAAGTGCAATGTAATGGTAACAGGTGTAACAGCCCAGAGAGCTCACATTCTAGCAGGCTGTGATTCTGAGACTGTTCCTATGGAAGCCCAAAAATATCCTTCCTTTGCTCTTTTTTCAATCCTTTGATTTCCAAGGCCTTAAAGGCAAGCCAGGGAAAAGAGGGCTAATTAAACCTCTGATCTTGAATCATGGCATGGCAGCTGCAGCCTTGGTGTACAGCACCACACAGCAAAGCTGCTATGAGTAACACCCTGATAACCTGTTAGTATTTGTTAACAACAGTTAGAGGGAATTGGTTTCAAAGCCTCTCTGCTTAACACAGACTGAGACCATTAATTCTGCATACTAAAGCTAGTTTGGGAAAAACGGCTCACTTGCAAAGTGAAACAGCAAAACCCTTTGAGGAAACAGCAGCGACCTTTGCTGGCACTGTAGTTTGCTTTGCACAAGGATGTTTTGACTTCCTGACTCAGTCATTTTGGACAATTCAATTTGGCAAGCCCTTTGTAATTGCCCTGATTCTTAGGAATGCAGTTAATATTTAATATCTAACTGTCAGTTGAGTCAAATCTTTATTACCCTGCAAGGTTTTTTTTCAGTTCTTTCTTTATTTCTAATGGCTGATTATATTTTTTAGCCAGAAAATATTTGTGCTTTGCCCTTTGCTTTGTAGAAGGAAGCTTATTAGGGGTTTCTTTCAGAGTAGAATCACAATGCTGTCAGTCAAACCTCTACAAACACAAAGCCTCTTTACACAAAGTTCTCTCTACATACCCAGACAAAACTTTTTACCTAACATGTATTTCATCTAGCCTTACATTTATTATTTCTAGTCAGTGCATATTTCTGTGGCTGTGTGAGGCATTTCTACCCCATAGGAACTGCAGTTCAGATGCTTCCATGTCTGTTCTGTGCAGTTGGAAGCTTCTTTGAACTGCCTTTGTCTTGAGAGAAACCATGGCTTTCCCTCAGGCTGTCATCCCATGAAACAATGGGATTTCCAGGAGCTTGGTGGGAGCATCTACTGCAAGAGCATGTGGATGTGGGCTAGCACCAAGTATAGACACATCTGACTCAGAATCAGAAATGGTATTTAAGGCACAGAAATTACTGACAGATCTCAAATCAGAGATGGTCCACGTTACACAACCAGGACGGAGGAGCCAGGAGTCTCAGCATCTTTCTCCTGGTTTTAAGCTGCTTGCTGTGCTTTTGGGGAACACAAAAAGTCACTCGCTATGCGATGCTGTAGTCTTTTCATCTGGAAAAACGAGATAACATCACTGACCTCCCTCAGAGGCAGTAGGTGAGCCTTCAGTAATACTTGTGGAACTACGCCGATCTCCTGGCAAGAAATACTCTAATGGCGCACAAATGTCAAAGATTGTTTTCAAGTCAGGCAGGTTTGAGAGCCGCTGAAAAGCAAGTATCAGAATGCTGTATTTATTTCCACTAAGATGCTTCTCTTATTGTTTCATCTCTTTTATGGTCTATTTCATGGCCTATTTTGATCAGTTAGCATTGTCTAATACTTTTTTTTTTTTCTCTAAAATTTCAGGTGTCTCCTCAGCCCTCTCCCTGCATTCTGCCCACCCCACCTGCTCTCACCCAGCATGGCAGGGTGGGCAGAATGCTACTAGCCAGAAATTTGCATACATTCTTCATTATCTCTTTTCCTTGTTGTGGTAAATCCTCCTTAAGTTAGCTTTAAAATGCCAATGGCTTAAATATTTCCTGTTCCTGTTTTGTCTCTTGGGATTATGATGCCTTTCCAGCACCAGGAATTACTATTTAATAACTTGGCTACTTGAGGTTAAAGTGAAGGTTTGTAGAAGTCATCTGTACATTCATATTGTACAAACAGATCTCTTCAGAAATATCGTGAAGAGGACCAGCAGCAGACTCATGGAAGGTAATCTTTTACTGTGCTGCATGTAGGGAAGATGCCTTATCTTGAATATGCTTTGTAATTTAAAAAAAGGATTATACATCCAAGTAGGAGCAGTAGCAAGCAATTAATGAAATTACTCCTCTGGGAGGGCTCAGTGTACACTCTTAAATACGTTGAAAATTAGCCACAACCCCTGAGGAGTTTACTTGGAACAAAAGCCAAATTTAAATCCTGAAATTAATACAATAATGTGAAATAAATCTTGAGACCAGTGGACCAAAAGTTCTCTCAACTCTTTTTTTTTTTTTTTTTTTTTTTTTTTTTTAATATTTAAAGTTTGCATTTTACCCAGTGCGTGTTTCTTTATCTCTTTATTACATTTATTTTAATATTTTATTCCTCCTAATGTTGTCGTATGTTAAATATCGTAATCTCCCCAGGTGATGGAAGATAACAGCAGGCTGTGTGCAATGCAAAACCCAGCTCAGAGCAGTCTGGCACAGCGCTGTACTGCATCCAGCAGAGCTGGGGGCAGCAGTGGGGACCTGCAGAGAAGGCAGGAGGGTTTGGGTGTCCTTGGGAAGAGCTGCAGTTGCATCATTTTAACCGAGGAACTGCTCGGATTGCATCTGCAGTGGGAGAATGGGGAAAAATCCAGCCACTGTTTTTGAACAAAATTCATGACGTGTAATTTGGAATTTGTGGTGCTCAGTGACCTTTAGAAACTGTTCCCCAAGTGGGTGCAGGAGGATTTAACAAGCAGGCCTGGGTGGAGCTTGCTGATGCCCAACATGAACCCTTCTGCCTCCTAGGAATGAGGGACTTCTGCTCACACAGCCATGGAGATGCCCTGAGACAACCACAGAGCTCTCCCAAATACCCTTCGAGAGAAATACCTTTCAGAAAAGGGATGAAATTCTTTCTGCCTTTTACTTTTCCTGTTTAGCTTATAATGTCCTAACGACGCTGGACTGGCTGCTTTCCATTGCTCCATTAAAACAAGTCTGCATTTCATTAAAATACGTCAGACGTGGCCTATTCCTTTTTCTTTCATCCTGCCTCTGCAGAGAGCTGTGTGAGACACGAAGTGCTGTCTTTTCTCTTCATGGGGCGCGTGTGGCTTTGCTGTTTTGTCAGGTGGCTCCTGACCAGCTCTGTGCTGACCATCACGCATGGCTCTCTGCTTTGCAGCCCCAGAGATCTTCTGAAGGTGCTCCACATCAGCGAAGGAGCTCACTCAGGAGGAATTCTCCTGCGAAGGAGCTCAAGATATTTTCCAAGTCGTAACATTGCTTGTGATGAAGTTGGATATCCTTACTCCCACCAGAAGACGCTGGGTATACGGACCCGACATATAAGCATATCATAATCACATAAAAGCTACACACAGAGCCAGGTTCAGGCACAGAAAAAAAAGGAAAGAAAAAGATAAAAAGAAAAATAGGAAGAAAAGAACAAAAGGAAATCCCAAACTGTTACTGTTATCTATCTTGCTATCACTAATTCAGGTCTGTGAAAGGCCTGGGCAGCCGTCCTTTACTCCCATCACCATCTCAGATCCCAGGAAGGCTAGCAAGCTGAACTCCTAGGGTGGGTTTTGTACTGGAGACTGCTTTGCTATATAAACCAGAGTGAAATTATCTTGCAGTATTTCAGACTATGACCTTTTGAGTAGACAGACCCAATGATTTTCAGTCAATGCTCCCTCTGCTTGATTTAGAAGCCCATTCAGAAGGCAAAAAGGCCAGTTCATTGAGGCAACTCATTACTCCACTGTGCTGCTACATCCTGATAGATAACAAATCTGACCTTTGCTACAGAAATAGGTTGTTGTGGGCAGTAAAAGTTCACTTTGAGTGACACGACGAATGCTAACACTCCTGCAGACAAAGACAGCATGGGGGCAGAATGTGCAATCAATGGTCCACTTTGAGCAGCTCGCTGAAATCCTCTCTGAGAAAATGCATGGTTTTCCCATTTCTACAGATGGGATTGAGCCCGTTAGCCTCAGATCTCAGTTTACTGTCGTGGGAACACCAAAAAGTCCAGAAAACAACCCACAGGTAACCTCATTTTTGTTTAATGAAGTGGGGATCAGTTGAAAATGTAACTAAATGAGCTCCTTTGTAGATGTAGGTGGCCCCTTCTTGGCACCAGTGCTAAGGCTGTGCTCCTGTCTGTCTATCAGATATTCTGGCTGATGATGGTGAACTATCAGAAACTATCTGGAGAATTCAGCCCTTAAAATGATGTATCAGTAAAATGGAATCACAGATCTGCTCAGGTTGGAAAAGACCTCAAAGATCATCAAGCCCAACCACAACCCTCTGCTAAATCACATCCCTGAGCAAATAGTTTTCTGAGGAATGTGCTAATTATGGCAACGTTCAGTGGCTCCCTATTCAGCAAATGAATTTCAAACATAAAAATTGATTCTTGATTTTATTCATCACATCCATTTTATTTTAATGCCAGCTGACTTGGCATAATGAGATATTACTTGCTCTCAGGAATTATTTCTTTTCCCAAAGTCAGGCAATTGAACAAAAGCTTGGATGATCCATTTTGTGAAGTTTCATAGATGAAACAATAATATTATCCAATACCTATCACAATCCAGAATATATAAGCTCAAAAAAACACATTCCTCTGTTTCTCATGCAGCTCTGTCTACTAAATCAATGTATTTCTATTCCCTGCCTTCCAAGTGAGAACAACTACAAAAATCTGATGCAGCTATTTCTGGGGAAGTGTGGCCATACATCCACCTGCAACCTGCAAGAACCAATATGCCAGAGACACAGCATGAACCACAGTGCAAGGAGCGCAGAAATGAAGCTGATGAGCTCTGCAGGCCTCCTGCTCCTTCACTGAATGCTTCATCATCAGTGAATATTGACATCATCTCAGAACTAAAATCCTAACATAAAGTCAGCAGTAAATTAAAGATCCTCCTCAGGAGAAAGGTGTTTGGCATTCTGGAAATATTGGTCTTTGTTGTTTAAGACTTATGTATTTATGTGAAACCTTTTTGGCTGAAGCTTCAGATGATTTTTCCCAATCTCACACACCCACAGTCTATCTTTTCATACCAGAGAAGATCAGGCTGAACCATGCTCTCAGTCCATCATTTAGGCTATTTTTTAACTGAAAAATCCCTTATTTTTTGAAGCACTGAGGTTTCATTCCTAGGAATTTGTGCTTCTAGCCTGGGAACTGCAGCGCTAATGAAGGCAGTGCTTTATGGCAGGGCTGGCTTGGCAGGAAGCAAGTGGCATCAAGAAGCCAAAAGACTGAATTCCCCCCCCCCCCCCCCCCTTTTTTTTTAAATCACATCTTTAATGGCCACAAGATCCAGGGTATCATCCTCCCTGCTATACTGCTGGGATGCTCATTAAGCACTGGTAATTAGAGTACTCCTACTGCTTTCTTATACAGCACTGATAAAAACTGTTAACTTGGCTTCTTCCCAGATCAGCTCATTTCAGGGAAGTTCCTCCCACTAAATTCTGTTGACCACAATCCCTTTTAATCTGCTGACCTGGACACTGCTTTAAGGCCATTCTCTTTGAAAAACTTAAAGAAATGAAGAATTAAGGACGATGAGAAGGCAGCTACTTTCTGGAAATGTTAGCACTTAGAATTCCCTCGCTCACAGCTATGACCAGGCCTGCAGACAACAAGGCAATGCATAAGAGTGGTGTGCGAACACTAATGTGGGAACACTGATGTCACCCATGGGTCCCTGCCCTTAACAGCCCCCTGGCAGCCCAGCCTGGTGACAGCTGGGTGAACCAGCCCGCACCGCTCAGGGAATGTCCATCAGCTTTGTGGGTTAATGCCTCAGTGCCCCGAGAGTCTTCTAGAAATGACTTTCAGAAAATAATGCCATCAGCAGGAGACCAGCAAGAAGCCAGCGTATTTGCAAGATTACTTCCCATGTAATAAATTCCCTGCGACGAGCTGTGTTACTGACCTTGCTGTTTGTCTGCAGCTGCACAAAGGCTCAGAGAGGAAGGCTGACCCAGCATCGCACGTGGCCCCTCCAGCAGTTGCAGTGCTGCACAGTGACTGCAGCCTCGAGCTTACGGACAGATTACATGCAGCTTTCCAAAAGACCCTTCTGAAAAGGTGATGTCGGATATTTCATAAGTTAACACCAATGAAAACCAGATTTATTCCTAGTGACAGGGAGCTTAGCCCTGCTAAGCAGCCACATAATCATTTGCTGCTTTCGCTTAGTCCTCATCAAAGAAATGGGTATGTTGGAATGAATGATCTGAGGGATGGAACATCAGACATGAAATACCTCATCTCTCTAACTAGCCCTGCACACTGAATCTTGCTTGGGCTCCGTCTCACCACAAAAAATTACGTATGTTTAAAACCTTTATTTACTTTGCAGAGCTTGTCAAATCTTAGAACTTCTGTTTTGCAAATTATTTCCAAACATGTATTGACCTATGTTGAAACAAAAACAGGACTAAAACCCCAAAATGTCCCAGAAACAAAAAAAAATGGATGTAAAAAACTCATTCGGTTTATCATTTTGTAGTTTGTCATCTTGCATATTTTCATATTGTTTTATGCCAAGCTGGTAGCGGTGATTCATTACACGAAATTGGAACATTATAGATTCAATACAGAAGCATTCATCTTAGTGACAGGAAAGGATCCTTTAGGTCACAGAACCACTTCCCTGCAACCGTAGGAAATCCCATAAAAGACACCGAAACCAGAGATACTGAGAAACTTAACTTCATTCAGCTGTGTACCCCTGGAGTTACAAACCCCCGAGCATCCCGTAACAACACGAAAGCTGTCAGAGCAAATGAAAGGCTTCAAAAGCTAATCTGATGCTGCAAATCTATGCTATATAACAACCCCAAAGCATTAACAGTGCTCTGCCCTGGCACTGGCACAGCCTTTGTGAGGTTTCATAAAACAAATATTCTGATCACAAATGCCTGATGAGCTCAAAGCTTGAACTTATGGACAAGACATGCATGTCCATGTGTTGTCATCTCCTCTGCAGGGTCAATAAAACAAATAAACATTGCTGGCAGCCTGTTTCATCCAAGCTCCAGTGCCCTCAGTGCCCACCCTGCTGCTCTACAGTGAACTCTGAACTCGAAAAGGTTGCTTCATGTCTCCAGGAGTGATGCTCGGGGCTGTGTACATGTCAGCTGAAGCACATGGGAGTGAAAGCAGCTCCCTAAAAGTAACAGATGGCGACATTAGTTCCTATTCTCACAGCAGGCCAAGCTGTGAGAAGTAATTGAGTTGCGAAGGATTATAATATAAATACCACTATTGTACCATTATTTTTATTCCTTTGATATTCTGGAAATGAATTGGCCATAGATATTTTACTGTGTTTGAGTAGTGCCTTATTAATCCACATGAAAGAATCATAATGTCTTTCAGAGTGGATATTGGAGAGTGGGTATGGAATACCTAAAGGCAAGAGCTGGACAACACCCAACTGCATGGAGGCTATGCAGAGAGCTACAGAAAGGTGGGCTTGTATGCAGACGTGGAAGGGGCACAGCTGAACTGGAAAATGCCCCGAGGTATCCAAAGAAATGAGATGCCGTAAAACCATTTGGGATCATGAAGGAATCTGGTATACAGAATCTTTCAGCAAGTACCAGCAGTTCAGTGACACTGCAGATGTATTCTTTATGCAGAATAACTGATATGGAGATGGAAGAAAGAAAAAGGGCAGGAGAACCAATTGCAAAGCACTGTCTAAGTAGGAGAACTGATATCATACTTCTAAGTTCTTTGGTTGGGAATTCTCTTAAAAGTTTCCACTCAGTTACAGTGAAAGAAAAATACCTTCCAGAATTCAGCTACAGATTTGATTTCTACACGGTAGTGACCAGTAAGCACCACAGAACTTTAAATTAAAAATCACCTCAACATCAAGAATTGCTCTGTGTCCTTCATGGCCTGGCACAGCAGCCTGCCTGGCACAGACTCAGTACTTGCCTGGAAATGCCTTCCCAAGCTCCGAGCATCAGCTGTACCTGCACAGAGACACCCCTGTGCTGAAGCTCACACCCAGCTGTGCTTGGGTTTGTTCTTAGGTCCAAGGCTTTGTTCTTAGCGCTGCTCTGCTAATGCTTTGACAAGTGAAGAAAAAGTAACTGAATTTGTGAAATGAACAGAGGGAAGCACTGACCTTGGTCTATTGTCCCACTGACAATTTGACTGAGTTATGTATCCAGCTCCAAAGACCTTTTCTGTGCAGATGTCCAAGAAAATATAAAGGAAGAATTATACCATACAGTCAGCTTTCAGAGAAGCGTACGTAAGGGCTAGTACAATTCAAATAAAGATTAGATGTGTTGGAGAATGATTCAGAGAGAAAATTCATCATAGGTTGTGATTTTGGAATATGCTGTTTACCAAAGGCTCGGCTGGGTAGCTAGAATTTCAGGCTGGCCAGGAAAAAGCCACAGCGTTACCTGGTCTATCTGCAGACCTGACTGCTCAGTGGAGAGAGCAGAAGAGAATCAAGGAATCTTGCTTCCTGGGCAGATGCTGCAAAGCAAAAGACACTGCTTCTTCCAGACCTGAGGCTGCCAGCCAAACACATGCTTAGAAGTAATTACAAACATACCTGCCCTGCAATCCCTTGGGTCTTACGTTGTATCGCTGCCTACAAAACTCTGAGAGGAAAAATGCATTTGAAAGAGTTACATGATTATGAAATGTGCATGTCTGATCAGAAGTGTAATTACTTTGCATTTTGGTATGTCAGCAGCAAATGGCATTCCTGTGGGATACATCATAACATATGCACTCTCACCCCTAAATCTCAGGCATTTCTCAAATGCCATTTGAAAGCAATAATAGAAATCCATGTTTTAATTTCTAATATTTCAGAGCCTGTTCTTTTAGCCATTATATATGGCTGAATCAATCACGCTGTCTATAGCTGAATCTCTAGAGGCTCTTTACCTGAACCCTGCTGCTTTCTTCAGGCTCCTACACGGATTCACTACATTTTCATTTTCTATTACCCAGATGGGTATTAACAATAAGGACATTAAGTCATAAAAAACATTAACTCATTGCTGGAAAAATAGACAGCGAGAATCCATTTCACTCCTCCCTGTACTCTGACATTGCATTTGTGAGTTGTATCATCATTTTATGAGTGCGGGCAGAGCAGAGGACGGCCCTGCGATGCTGCAGAGCGTGAGAAAGCAAACGGTGCAAGGCTGCTCTGAGTGCGAGCCTTGGTCGGGGTTAAAGACACTGTCACCAAGGGGAAAAGCATTGATTAGAAAAGCTGTTAAAGGCCCACAGTTAGGAAGGACCTGGAGTGTGAGTACAGGCAGAGCACCCGAGTCTTGTGTCCAGGGTTGGCAGAAGAGCTATAGAGCTGCATCAGCTCAGGGCGTGCACACAAAGCCCTGCAGGTGTGCCAGCTCCAGAACAGCACCGCTCTGTGCATCTCTGCATGATTCCAGGAGGGATCTGCCTGACACAGGAGCCAGAGCTCTTGCAACCATTAATTTAAAAATGCCTCCGGAAATGTAAAACCGAAACCGAAGAGCTACTAACGGGAAGAAGTGAAACAGCAGAACCTGATGGAAGTTTTGATGTTTCCTCTCAAAGCCCATGTTAGCATTAGCACTAAACAGATGTCCCACATTCCAAAGAAATGGCAGGTTTGGCACCTCTTCACGGTTAGCAAATTTAATTATGGCTTCAAATGCAATAATGGAGCAACCTTGCTTGGTTATAATTGGATCTACAACTGGCATAGGCTTTCCTTCCCTCACTGTGCCATATGGGGAACTGCAGAACAAGGTGCTGCATATGTTCTTGCTGAATTATACTGGGTCAAATCAGGGTCAGATTAAAATATTATGGAAAGGAAGGGAGGGGCAATCAAAAATGAAGAGTGGGTGTTTTCCTTCAATGCCAGTTTCTCTGACCAAATTACTTGGGATCGAATTGGATGTGGGCTACAATAAAACAGCTACTTTAATTAGGAGAGCTCCCAGTCTGTCTGAAATAACAGCGTGTTCTGGGCAGAAGATCAGGAGAGGCAGAAGAGCTGGCATCAGCTGGATACAAGACAGACCCGAAGAAAGGAAAATAACCCTTTAAATATACCACAGATTCTGGGGGGGAAGCTTTCTCTTTTCATCCCTTTGGAGAGTTAATGGCATTTCAGAAGATTTGGAACAGGGTGGGGAAAAACATCTTGCCAAGTCACATTACAGATCTGAAACACCACACTGATTAATGAGAGCAAAAAGAAAAGCAGGGCTATCTTTTATTTGGTTATGTAAAATAGCCCTACAGGCAGTGAGGGAGCAGCATCTATGAGTGAGACTGCCTGACACTTTCCATTAGCAGACCTTGTTTTCTGTTGTTAATAACACTGTCAGACTTAAAGTGTTGGGACTAAAATTGCCCTTCCTGATCTAAGTCTTAGCCTGAGTTTGTCTGCCACATGTCCATGCAGGCACACTTACACCTGACTGGGGTGGTGGATTCTAATCCAGAGGAAGAAAAAGCAACCTATAAAATAATTGCTCCAACAACTTCATAGCACCAGCAAGGAAAAATAGCATTACAATATTCATTGTGGCATCCCTCTGCCAGAAGAAGAAAACTAGCTGTGCGAAGGGCGAGAAAGTGATCGGATGTTAATGCAGAACTCCTTACCTCCAGCCAATGTCAGCACTACACACAAGAACATTCAACACCACTTAGTTTTAATCTAGTAACATTCCGACAACATTTTCTTTCTCCTGTTGAAATGAATGGGATTTCTGCAGTAACCCGACTGGGGCCTCTTGCGTGTACGTCTGCTTGGAGTTGCATCCCTCTGTGACATCTCTTAAGGCACCAGGAATCACAGTCCACTGTTTACTATCTGAAAGCCTACTTAAAAACCCCAGCATCGATGAGAAGTTACTTATTCTTGTTTTCCTTTTCCTGTACTTTCTGTGTGATGATTTGAAATTATGATTCTCCCATACTTGGAATAGAACATGAAATTAGCCCTGAAATGAGACCAGAATCAGCACAGCAGCCGAACCCAGCACAGCATGCAGAGGTGCCTGTAAGCAGAGCCCAGCTGACTGCAATTAAGCAGTGTTGCCATGGCAATGGGGAGGGCTAGGTAGCAACACAGCAATGCCATTTACACGGGGCACAGGGGGAAGGCAGCTGCAGGTGACTGTGGCACTGGAATTTGGTCTCTCCGTCAGAAAGCAACAGAGACATTTATAAATATGAATAATGATTTGCAACACCTGAAAGTAAGGAAGAAGGCTGCACACTACAGAGCAGACTACCAAAATAAGAGGGCTGCTACTTTTCATGGCACTGTGTGCCCTCGGTGCGTGCCCTCTAGATGGAGCAGCTGGGCAGAGCTGCACAGGGGCCGAAGGAGCACGAGGAAGAGGAGTTGGATGCTGGAGTTCCCAGTCCCAACGACTTCAGCTCTGCCAGAGAGCACTCAGCAGCCCCATTCCTTAATGCCAGGGATTTCGCACTCCTGCTTCTGCTGGTGCCATCTGCGTGCAGGACGTCAACGCCAGCACCACCAGGCTGCCAGCACACACTCAGCCAGAGAGCAGCAGCAGGACATTTACCCTCTGCTCCTTGCACTGCTCCCACTCCCTGGTTTAGGGACACATCCCTGAACACCTCTGACAGCAGCTGTCTGGAAGATAACCAAAGGGAGGAATGGATTTTTACTCCACGTGGAACCCGTTTTGGTTGTGTGCCCCTTTCTTCCCCCAGTTAATATCATCTTGAAAAAAAATAATTCAAATTCAAATATGAAATGTTCTCAGTTCACTTTAGGAAGAGCAAAACCAAACCACAAACCGACAATGAGACCCAAAAACTGCAGTCTGGAGCTGAAGGTCCTTACAGCTGTGCACATCTGCAATCACTTGCAGACAGCTCTGGACTGAAATAAGCTGCATATTAATGTCGTCCTTGAAGCAGCATGAACAGAATGTGTAAAAGTCATAAGAATGAATAAGGGCAAAAGTCTGGAAGATCTATTTCTTCATTACCTTATCCGGATACATTATGCTAGCAAATAATTCAATACTTGTAGAGAGAGAAGAAAGTCTGCAGCGATGTCCTGGATCCCTGGATCCATATCACTGCCTTCTGAGTTACTAATAGCTGAGACCCTTGCTTTGAAACTCCTTAAACCTGTGGCCTTCCACCTATGAAACCACGTGTGTGATAACATCTCAGGTGGCTGTACTTCTCCTGAATTCAGCCTGGAGAAGGGGGATTTCCATATACCTCATACTGCTCACAGGATGGGTCTTGCTCTTTCTATCAGATTCAGTTGGGAGGCAATGCAAACAAAGTGTGTTTCTCTACATTAAGAAGAGGGACAGTACTTGAAAGCATGAGCATTATTTTGTCATTCCACTTAACCTATAAGAAATACACAGATACAGCTTCCTCATATATTGCAGTCTCATTCTACTCATCACCCATGGCAAAAGCCTCCATAAGACATGGTAAGCTACAAAACACAGCACTCGGGCCTAGATCCCAAGGGATCCTCAGTCTCTCTTACATAATAACACTGACATAGAACTGATAAGTTCTACATTTATGTCAACATTTCCCTGCAGGGGATGCCATGGCACAGAGAAGTGGGCTGGGTGCATCCTGCCATCCTGCTCATGTCTTCCACTCCTTTTCCTCTCTCTAATGACCAATGACTTCACTGAACCCAGAGTTCAGCCACGTGCCATGTACAAATCCCAGTGCAATTCGTAGTATACGGGATTTATTGGGTCGTAAGAGGTGCAGAGTTAGCACAATTAGATTTTATATCGGCTGTAGATACGTGGAATATAAAAGTACCTGCTTTAAAGTTGGAGCAATTTCTAGGAAATATTATTTGCTGCAAAATAAAAATTAAGACATTGCTGGGAAGACCACAGCTTCACTCACAGCTTTTGGATAAAAAATAAAAAAAGCTCATTCTGCAAAAGCACAGAATACAGTGTGCTTATGTATTCAGCAAGAGGAGGATGTGCTCCGGCAGCGGAGGTACCACGAACAGGACAGACAGAACTCAGATAAGTAAGAAGCTTCTTGAAGAAGATAACTTGCCAGGCTTTCACTGCACAATGCTATATCTGAATTTCCAGTCATCTAACAGATATTAAGGGTGCTCCTTGTCAGATAATCCCAGCTAAATCCAGGACATATCTCCACTGGTATAAAATACTGTTAGATTTTGCTCGTGTTTCATAGTGTGGGAACTATAATTAATGAAGTTCATTATATTGAGTATCTCAGCAGAATGCTGTGCTGCCTTGCTACGTGCCACAGCCCGTGCTGTGATGGAACAGCTCCAGCCAGAGCCGCAGGCAGTGCAGGTCTTCACCTGGTTTTACTGCCCAGGAAAAGGGAGCACAACTGCTTGTGCTAAAACCTCCCATTTTTGCTAAAATCGAAGCTCTGTCTGTCTTTTACAACCCCGGCTGCTCTGTTGCTTATTTCATTAGCAACCATTACAGTCCTGCCGCTGCAAAAGGCAATTATTTGTTCTCCACCCAGCACACGGAGCTGGTGAGTTTGGCTGAGACATCACCTGGAGGACAGACCTCGACTGGCAGCTTCCAAAGGTAATTCAGGCTCCACAGTGAATGCAGTAACATAAAACATTTTTTCTTTGTATTGCAGCAGCATCCTGTTTGTGAGAGCAGGTCTTACAGCATGGAAAATGATCTTTTATTCTCATTTTAATTGGAAGATTCCCTCTCATCAGCCTTTTATAGCACTGTATCAGACCTTCTGGAGGTAAAGCTGAGCTAACTTGGTAAAAGGCCTTAGCAGAAAGAAAGGAGGTTGCTGTGGCTTTTTGATTAAATTCTTACAGACAAGTGAAAAGTAATACAATTCCCTAAAGCCCAGATACCACAGCGATACCACCGGCTATCAGAAGAATATTCACATCAGAAACATTTCTGCAGCTCTACTCTACCCAACTTGTTTCACCTCTCCACCACTCCTCCCAAATGTGAGAGAGCCAGCCTCAATGATTCAAGGATCTTGAATAAAAAATGCAACGTGCAGAGCTTTAGCTGGCGAGCCAGCTCATAAATTCAGTGTTTCAGCTGGCAGCCCTCGGCAGAAAGCAACCACCCCATTAAATCACACCGGGCAAGAAACTGTCATTTTGGTGAATCATGAGAATTACTAATTCTAATATAATGTGTGCATATATGAGGAAGGTAATTCAGTGGGAGTTTTAGTTTCATTTTTATGGTGTCCTTCAGAAGATTATAATCCTTGCTGCTTTTCCCCGTTGTCCACCCAACTTCCAAAGCAGCTGTTAGAAGTGTTCACAGCAGCAGTTTATAAAGACAAGCCAAGCATAAACCTTTGCAAAACTCATTCCTGTTTTGCTGCTCCCCAGATTCCGGCATTAACATCCCATAGACTGGGGGTTGTTTGGGAGAACAGAAAACCAAAACCAGCCCGAGCAGTAGAGTGCTCTTATTTACCATGAACTCCAACTCTCCATAGTCCATAGGACAAAACAAGCAGTGCAGCCCAACTTTAAAACCAATCCAAGAGCAGAGCAAACAGCCCCATCCCAACCCTGAGCATGGCGCGGGGTTCTGTGGCGTTCTGGTAGCAAATACTTATTTTTGCACTTTGTTGCTATGCAGTGGGAGATGTGGGGTAAATTCTATTGACCTAACTGGTTCTGAGAGATACAAATGTATGTGAACGATGAAAAAAAATTTGCCATCTCAACACTTCACATCAAATGCATAAATCTCCCAGAGATACCAAGTGAATACAGATAGATTCGATACTTCAATCCACCTGAAACAGTACAAACCACACCAACCAGTACTAGCATATTTTGTGGGAAGCTGCACAAGTCCAAACTGTTTGTAATTTCAGGTCCACAATTTAAAAGTACATGATTTAATTCAGAGTAAAGAGATAAAAAGCAAAAGCAAATCTGTTCTTTTTTTTCACCAATGAAATAGTACTTCATGGTGCAGTAAAGAAAATACTTGGCTGCAGTCTTACTGCAGTGTGTCTGCAAGAGGCACACACTGCTCTCGATTCATAAAATCTTGTATGTGTTGATGTGCTAAAGAAGATGCCAGCTTTTGTCACTGGTATCTGTGAGACAAGTTTATTCATTTTTGCATTAGTAAACGTAAATTGCTGGAGGCAACCGTTAAACACAAGTAACCATGTGTTTTTGAGCACTGGGCATGCTTTTTTCAAAAGCATTGGGCATGCTTTTGAGCACTGCCACTACTCCAACAGATCGATGGCATGCTTATAAATATGGGCAAAGGGCTTTCTGTGAGTTATTTTAATTTATTTTCAAAGTACTGCTCACCTATGTCCTGCCTTGCTTCCTGTACGGCCCCTGAGTCTTTTGTCTTCAGAGAGCCCTGTTTGAACAGTGAGGAAAGAAGCTCATTCTCTGCACACCTCTGTACTGCTATCACCTCCCCCTCACCTTAGTTTGTGAGACATTTAACTACACCTTTACTGCCCTCTCATAACAAACCAGAGGATGAGCAGAACAACCTGGGACTGAGCTACAAAGAGATTAAGGCCATGTCTGCACTGTGCAGTGGAGCACGCTGAAAACAGCACTAGGGAATATGTACTTGTGTCTAATAACTGCCACAAGCACTTCTGCCTGCTGCATAGCACTATGTCAAGCACTATTCAAGTCCAAAAGGCAGGGCTAATTAGCACTGTTACCCTCACATGGTGATCTTGCTGCTGCTTCTGGAGCTGGCTTGTAGCATCCCTTGGACCAGTGTGCAGAATTACGTGCTCAGACCAGTGTGCAGAATTACTTGCTCAAAGTCACGCCAGAAATCAATGGCAGCAAGAAGAGAAGAGCCCAGATGTACTTAATATCAGCCTTGGCTCAGTCACTGGGCTCTCACTCCCAAGCACAACATCCTTCTTCCTCCAGTACACAGACAAAGTATTGGAGAAGCTGCACAACTCTTAATACGTGCAGAGGAAGTGCAGCAGACACAAAGCCAGATCCCAAGAGGAGGACTTCACCAACAGCCCACTCTGGTCCAGGACAACGTAAAATCTCCTCCTGTGACTCAACTTCCTTGCTGGACCTGTTCAAATGAATTATTCCACATCAAGCAGATGAGCATTCATACAGACCTGAAGGGTAGATGAAGCTTATACTTGGCTGCAAGCTGCCCCGTGTGCACACAGGTGGGACCCCCAGCAGCAGCCCCTGCTCCACGCAGAGCCTCTGCTGAGCTGCTCTGCACACACACTGCTGGGGCCTCAATCCAACGCTCAGTACATGAATTAGTGACACTTCAAGCCTAGGAGTAGAAATTCAGTTATCTACAGCAACTAAAATAACACTGTGTAGCTTGTCATACCCAGTCCAATTTGTTCCACAGTGTTTCAGAGACACCAGGGAAATACTCCGTTCTCCAGTTAAGCAAGCTTCATCTACGGTATATATTGGTTTCTAAGGAGTTGCTACAGTGGTGAAGAGAAAGAAAAAAACCATGGAGATATAAAACAAAACTACAAGCTTTCCACCACGACTCCTATCCACTTCTGGTTACTGAATTTAAATCTAAAGCCATTTTCTTTCCGAGACAAATACCAGTCTATTCTGACTTCTTCAGCTACTGTCTTTGGCATGAGGCCTGTGTCCTATTGTATTGTGTTGGCCCACGATGTCAGAGGCAGATGTTGGAGACACGGCAGCAGAGGTTGAACCTTCCCACCAACATCCCATTCCATTTTGTTGTGTGTGACAGATGGCAGCAGAGGGACAGTGTGACAGCATGGCGTCTGACATGGCAGTGCGGATGGAGCAAAGGGGCAGAGTCGAATTCCTCCCTGCAGAAACAACTGCATCCACTGACATCCACTGACACCTGCTGGATGATGGCGCAGCCCAGCAGCGGATGTGAGCAGGGATGTGGCGGGTGCCGCGTTTCAGCAGTGGCAACTGTGGGTCACCTCTGCCGGCACGGACTGTTATGAGTGGCATGAAGCTCTTGTTCATTGCCGGTGAAAATGCGCAGCTAATGGTGTAACTGTGTTGAAAAATTGTGTTTTGCAGGTCAGAATTTGCTCTACCAAATAGTGTTATTGTGCTCTTTGTATCTGTTGTAGTTTCCATGGAAATAAACAGGAGGCACTACTTTCAGAGCTACCTACACACAATTCTGCACTGATTTATACTTCTTTTGACTTAACTTGTTAAGGTGCAAAGGATGGGAAAAATGGCTTTGAATTTCCTTGCTTTTAACGCTTCTTCAATCCATAGAGAACACAGGCAGACTGGCTTATATTTTGACTTTGTAAGTCACTGTCATATTTTTTTTCTCTAAAATCACAGTAGTTGAAACCATTATGTTTTTTCGGTGCACAAACAAAATTCATATCCTTTCAGCTTAAATTATTTTTAAATGGTGAGATGCAGAAGTAAGTACAATGACAAAGCACAGTGGGTTTCTCTCAGTACGTTTGGAGCAAAACCAGGAGGGAGCTGTTTTCAGCATGCAGCAGACTCCCAGAAAATTACTCTCCCAGCGCAGGCAGATGTAATCAATTTCCACACCTCCAGTCAGAACATCCAACTCCGATTTTCCCCAGCCAGCAGAGAAAGAGGAAGGTTGGAAAAGAGGATCTTTTGGGGGCTGTTTTTCTTGAATATGTCACCACTGACGGACACAGAATTTCTCCCGATTTTGTAAAAACACCTTTTGGGAAGTTTGTTTAGCTGCTGCTGGGACATGGGGATGTGGGGCTAACTGCCCAGCTCCCCTTAGGGCCCCAGTGAGCAGCACCAGGACCCTGCAGATGTTGATGGGAATGACAGAGAGCTGCAAAGGAGACTGCGACACTGAGAGCAAACTGGATGAGCAGTCAGACAGAAGAGAGCAAAGGAGCCGTCTAATTTTTCTTTGGGGTATTTTGTTTCATAAATTCTCAGACAAGCTAACAACTTTTCCACTTCAGAAATCAAATCTCAATGTGATTCTCCTTGCCAGTAACAAAACGAAAGACGTTATGTATCTGCCCACTGAGCCCATTCCATGGCCCACAGCTACGCCGACTCTTATTGGTACCAATACTGAAAGAGAAAAAATTAGAGCACAGAAGAAATGTTTTTGAGGATGTGCAACCCCAAAAGGATCCAAAGCACACTAATTTAAGCTCCTTTGGTGCTGAGAAGAAAGAGCTGTGGGTACTTAGAGACAAGAAGAAAGAGCTCCTTCAGCAGGGGAGAATTCTCTGCTTCTCTGAAGGGTCTTAACTTTTAAAAATCGTGCTAAGGAGAAGTCAATAAATGCACTAACTGGAACAGGAGGTCAGAAGCGACAGCCCTGATGAGGGCAGCCCTGTCCCTGGGGGTTTAAGGTGGGCCCTGGTCAAGGCCCAAGGACTCAGACCACAGAAAGGCACCGAGATTTGGAGGGAGCCAGACACAGCCACCTCTTGCTTATCTCAGGCCTCCAGGCACCCTAAAAAAATACATCAGAATTGAGTGCTCACTGTTTTGACTACATGTGTGGGTTTTGGGAGCTCACACCAGCCTTGATGGGATCTTTACCTCGTGTCAATCACACCGCTCACTCTACTGACAACCAGCTGCCTACACCACTTCTTACAAAGCTGATCCCATGGTAGGAATTTCAACAGCACTCAGTTTATTCACTGTTATTTTAACTGGATGGAAACACAGGGAAACATCACCGGTGAGCCCAAGCTCTACACAGAGCTGCTGGACTGCAGCAGCCGCCCGCCGGTCTGGGCTCCTCCAGGGATGTCTGAGCTCAGGACGAGCCGCCTGCAGGGCCTGCTCACCACCCCCTGCTCCTCCTGGAACAACGGTTTGCAGTCAGCTTCTATCCAACACAAAGCGCTCTCCCTGTGTTTGTAAATGAAGTCGAATACAAATTTGGTTTGATGTCTCCTGCAAGAATCCTTTATCGTCAAAATTTGGCAGAGGAAAAAGACAGGAGTTGTTCGTGACCTAATGTCTCCCCTCCCCCTTTGGGTAAACCCTTACACTGGGAGACATTTGAATATCAGAGCTTTCTTTCCTTTTATCCTGAACTAGCGCCGTGGAAAAATCCAGCACAACGTTATATGATAAATAATGCATTCAGGCAGTCCTCTGCCCAAACTGTGCTGAGCACGGAGAGTCACACGGTGACTCGTGCCTCTGCACCTGGCCGTGTTCCCCTCTTGGCATTAAGCAGCTCCCGGTCAGAACTGATTCCCTTTCTGCTCCAGGTGCACCAGGCTCAGCAGGGTCTGTGCCGACCTGCACTGCACATCTTCACACAGCTCCTCCCAGGATGATCCCGTGCTTCTGTTCCTCAGTTTCCTCTTTATCTCAACAGCCTGTTTTAAAGTAACTTTTGTACGCAGCACGGAGGTCCTTGGTAGAAGTGGTGTAGAATTTCTTTACTTCTAAGCCCAGCTATTTGCAATTCAGAAACTCCTGATAGGACATTAAAAGGTTTTGACAAAGTAATGTGAAATTTCTGGAGTAGGCTCCAGCAGCACAGTTTCTTCTTTTTATCTTCTATTTCAAGAGTGACAGCAAAAATGTAATGCTGTTTTTATTTAGTGCTGTTTGATTGAAAGACTAAAGGTTGAATTGCTAATTTGAAGAGCAATCCCCAATGGAGATACAACATTTATATCTATTAAGGACAAGGTGCCCCTGAAATTGCAATCTGCTGCTCTTCAGAAGTTTTAAATTTCAGGAAATTATAGCTTTTTACCTTCCCTACAAAACAAACAGATGTAGTTTTATGATAAAAATAAGTGCCTAAAGTAGAAAATTTGTGTATTTCAAATCAAAAAAGTGCCCTCTTAACTTTCAGACAAGGCATTTCTGCCCCTCTCTAGCAGCCTCACAATAAAACAGCTGTTGATCTTATTTTATGGCCACCTCCCTTCTCAACATGCTAATCCTGCTACAACACAACTGAATTTCCAATTCTAAAGCCAAGTCCAGCTTATGCCAGCGCTGCTGTGAAGCAAGTGGAGCACAGAGATAGCTATAAGGCAGACACAGGGCAGTCTTATCTCTCCCAGACACCATCTGCATGAGGAGGCATCTTCCTCACCCGCGACATCCTCACGCCAAAGGACACTGTCCTCAAACATCCTCCTGCCTGCTAGAGGCCCAGAACAATGTCTTTCCTCTTCCCTCCTGCCCATGTCAAACATGTCTACAAGGGATAATGCTCTCTCAGTACTCCAATTTCTGCACAAACTCTGAAAACTGGCAGCTTGAGTTGTCACAAAATGTTTTTCACCACAGGTAGCTCAGCTGTGAGCTCAGCCAAGAGCTGCATTCCCTATCCAGGCTGCCAGGCCACAGCCTGAGCAAACCTGAGCTGAGAGCTACGGCTGACCGCCGAGCAGCGCCAGCAAGTAGTGGCCATGTCCCCAGCCCCCCTGTGACAGTGCTTTTATCTTACAGGCTGCAATTACGACTCAACACAACCGATCCTCACCATGACAGACCTGAGTTACAAAGCTGTCAAATTCATCATCTGTCACTCAAACAAAACACTTGTGGATCCGCACACAGACCTGCCCCCAGCAGATTAATACTGAGCACTATAAAAGAGCTGTGCCCAGGCTGATGTTTGTGATCACTCCTGGATTCAAATATATAACAGTCCAGCTAGAAAGAAATGATAGATAATAACAAAACCCAGACATTTTTAGATAGAGAGAGAATGTTTCAGTCTTATTCTCAATAAGATCATTCCTGCCCGGAAAGCAGCATGGATATTTGTACTCAATACTGTGTTAAGCAGCTTGCAGCCTATCTTGGGCAAAGGTGGTGTTGTCACCCTCATTTTTTATGTGCAAAATACAGGCACAGAAAGAAGAGTTGACTTGTACAGAACGAGCCTGACAACCATCAGAAGTGAATGAGAGCTCGGATGCTGTATGGGAATGTTTTCACAGAATATCTTCCCTTTTCTGTCACTGAATTTCCCAACCTTTTTTTTCTTCCCAGTTTCCCACTTAAATTAGTGCATCTTTCACTGCATTCAGAGATTCTGATTCCTTTGGTTTCCAGCAAGTTATAGTCTGTCCACTTACCAACAAAAACTAGGCTGTTAAGGGTTCTTCCTCTCTATTTCCTTTAAAGGAAACTGACTCCGGGCATCAAACTCAAAGGCATTTCTGGTGGGAACTTTCAAAGCTTTCCAATCTTATGCACCTGCAGTCACTCTAGCTGCTTGCACCCTGGAAGCAGGAGGTAAGAGGAGGTAAGAGCAGTACTGTGCTACCAAAATGGGTTAGATCAATCCTATATACTTTTCTTCCAGGATATAAGGGAGTAGTACCTCCATCCTAGCACAGAATCATCAATACTGGATTACAGTGCTGGAGTCTGGCCTGCTTTTGAGGGACTCCTTCATTATTCATCTGCAAGCATCACAGGTCTGCTGGAGCAGGAAGTTTATAGTGCATGCTCTCGATGCTAAGTAAAACTCTAACAATGCCTGTCATCCTGCCTCCAGCATAACCTAAGATGAAGCTTCCTACACTGATGCTTCAGAGGGCAGCAGAAGAATAAATAAACCCCTTAGTAATATGTCTAGCCAACCGTACAATGCTTTACATGGAGAAAAACATCTTTCCTGAGCCCAATAGGAAATCATTTTGTGCCCTGAAGCGTGAGATTTGTTTACCCTTAACTTAACATGCATAATGCTACTTTTGTTTTTTTTTGCAATGAAATTATCCATTCCCTTTATAAATCCAGCTCTTCAGATTCCCCTGAAGAAGCTTATGGCACAGCTTGGAGAGATAAACCACCAGAATGAAACCGTGAGGGAAATTACTGTTATTTCTCCTAAACTGCCTCAACAACTGCACAGGTTGGACAGAAGTGCACACAGACAGACAAGCACTTTCCTGAGCTGCATTTTACTTTAACACTGGCAAACCAAGGTGTTTCCTAAATAATAAGATAAATTAGATAAATTTTATGTGTAACTCCCCTTGGAATGCAGCACTGTCAGTAGAGCTAATAGAGAAAACAGAAGTCTTCACTTAGCACTAGAGATTCTGAACTTTTTCTTCTTGTGTTCAAGACAGCTTTAATTTTGATGGCTGATGTTTAAAATGGCACAGACAGACACTGTTCACGTGGACTGCATGGGGGTCACACCACTGAGAACCATCATGTCATGGGGGGGCTCAGACACCCACCAGTGCAGTTTTGAAGACCTACAGTTTTATAGAGGAGACACAGCTTCTGCAGGATAGAAAAGGACTTCAATGGCACGATGCTGCTAACTCCTGAAGGTCTTTTCCAGAATATTGTATTTACACTGAGATGAATTTGTTCCAGCAGCCTGATGGTATTTTGGTAGACCATGAACCCCCCCCCAGATTTTATTAACTCAGATGCTTTCTTTTGCTCTTAGAAGGCAAAAGGGCAGAAAGATCTGCTTGCAGTGGTTAAATGCCTTCTTTTTGAAGGCTGTCCAGTGAGAACAGAAAACATTCCTCCAGAGACAGTGAATGCTGCCAATCCATAGCTGATGCACTTGTAAATACTGATGACAAAAATATTTGCTGAAGGGCAAAGTAAACATATTTCATAGTCACATCCAAACAGCACTGCAGGAGAGATAACACCACAGTCATAGAAGCATGACTTTTTTTTCCTTGTATCTGTTCACATGCCGTAGTAAACTGCCTCCCCTATATCTCTAGTATTAAGTCTCGCATGCACTCATTTCCATTGCAAATGGTGGCTGCAATGTAGAAAGAGACAGCAAAAAAACCCAAACCAGGCCAAAAAGCCAACAAACCATTTGAGGGAATGCAGCGATGCAGTGGTGATCCAAGAAGAATGCTGCAGCCTGGTGAGGTTAAACCCCCTCGGCTCGTCTTCCCAGTCAGTGAAGAAGGTTGGCCTTTCTCAGATGGTGAAACTGAACAACCAAATTAAGTCCCTGCTCTGAGGTGCAGAATCCTGTCTTCACTAACTAGAGAGATCCCAGGTAGATCAACTGCAGTCAGTGGGGACCTCACAGCACCTTCTTCAGTTGTTGGCCCAGACAGGGCTTTGAGTGCACGGGATGGATCCAGGTTCTTGTGCATAGATGATGCCTGCAGGTCACTTCAGATGGTGTTTCATTCCTGCTGTAAACTAACCCCATTGTTTCTAATTGTTTGGATTTTTCATTTTTAATTGACTTTCAGCTGGACAGGCCCTGGCCTAAGTACCCCCCACCCTTAGTGCTTTGCCCTAAGGCACTTCTGGAAGCACTGCCTCAGTGGCATCCATGCTATCCTGTTGGTTTCTGCCACTACCATTTTGCTCACCATACCCTCCACCAGGCTCCCCACTACATTTCACTTCTTGCCACTACTCAGGGAAAGGAACCACAGAGAACCAATATCAAAACTGCATAATTATTATAGGCTAAATTCCATAAAAAGAGCTTATGGTAGGATATGAAGCCTATATAGCAAGACAATACCTCCACTGCAGAGCTCGTGTGCTAGATAAGGGTTGGGAGAACACCTTATCCTCTGTTCAACACAAAGCAAATTAATGGCTTACCATCCCTTCCACGTGAGCTATTATGAAACAAAACAACCTCTCAAAAACAAACAAACAACACACAAAGCCACCTCACAATAAAACAAGCAACCAATGAAAAACCATTGTATGAAAACATTTCTGTTAGAAGTAACTGTATGTACAGAAAGATGACAGCAATACCTGAGCTTCATGGCCAGCCAAGCCCTGCTGCAGCTGGGGAGACACATTCCCTTAGATGAGACGGTAGGTAAAAAAAATAAAAAGTCAAGGAATAAGTCATCTAATTAATTTAAGGCTGAGTTATTAAGTAAGTTAGACATGATATTAGAAAAAGAGGTGGCCCCAAATGTGTTAATATTCACCCAGACAAATATTGGCATTGAATCCAGTAGGATTACCCCCCAGAGACATGTTAAGCGTACACCCAAATCCCTGTGGAATTTGGGCTTAGTTTTGTTGAATAAACAGCTGTCAGAAAATTATTCATTCTGTTATATATGGCCTCATCTGTAGGAATACTGATAAAATAATCTGAATACTGCTGAAATAGTGATTTTATAAAATACTCAGTTGCTCTTATGTGGGTGAGGGATAAGACAGGTACAGATACAGTGCATTTGGGAAATAGGAGAAACTTAGTCACGTTACAACAAACGTCATTCATTTCCTTAGTGTAATTAGGTTGATTAAAACCCAAGGCAAGATACTATTATATTTGCAAGCATCTTTCCCCACGGAGCCCCCAAGTACTCGGCAAGGCCCATGCTGGCTGCAGCCTGTGTGCAGCCCCTCTCCTGCACAGCAGCCCAGCCTCAAAGCTCCCAGCCCAGCAGCCCAGCTCGCGCCGTGAAGAATGGATCCATGAGATTTCACCTCACCACTGCTCACATCCGCGCCCATTGCATGGCAGCCTGGGCCCAAAAAGCCCGTTCCCTCTGAAATGAATGTTAACAAGGAAGCCTGGCTGTTGGTGGAATCTGCATTAAGGGCACACGTGTATCCTCAGCTGGGAAACCACGCTTCAAACACCGCTTGCAGAGCAGCAGGAGGGCAGCCCCGTTCGGACAGCAGGAGCGGCAAGAGCGCAGCTTTGTGCAGCAGCCCGGACCGCCGTGCTGAACCCGGGCAGCAGCCGGCAGAAGGGCTGGAAACGGAGCACCGCTAGAGGACAGTGGAAGCTAAGAAACGCCTGATGCTGCTGGAAGCGGCCCGGGGGCTGCAAAGCGGCTCCAGAAAACTCAGCACCCTCGTTTCCAGGCGTCAGCGCAGCACAGGAATCCAAGCGCAGCAGCTCGGGCAGAGCAATGCCGCGGAGAGGCGGCGCGGAACGGCCCGCAGATCAGCGGCAGTTCCTGCCGAGGAGCGGCCCAGCCCTCAGCGGGCTTGAGTGACAGCTGCAGTGTTTGGGATTGAAGAGCCTGACGGGGCAGCATGCTGAAATATAATTATTATGACGCGGAAAAAAATTAATCAGCTTGCAAAGAGGTGACAGCTGTTTCTCTGATTCCATTTACATCTCATTCGCAGTGTTTACTCAGTACCTTGGGCGAATCTCCAGACAGCTAAGGGTACTGCATCTCTAAGGCTGCTAAGTGAGAGCAGACGTAATTTCACGTGGGTGACGAATTCTACCATTTCTTGCTAAGCAGCAGAAGCCCAGGCCAAAAGGAGTAATTTGAAGACAGCTGGTTTGGAATGCTGAATGACAGTCTGCTGCATAGACTTACGCTGGCCATGTGTTTGCATGAGGGCCTCAAACAAAGGTTCCGTATAAGATGATACAGATGTAAATGCCAGGCATGTCAACTGACTGTAATCCTGAAGAAAATGCCCATGTAGAAAACCCTTAGGATTTCTCACCACTCAGCAGCCAAGTGTGGCTAACATGCAGTTTGCGGCTGCTTCTAGCTTTGTTCCTTGGGACTGGCAGTGACACAACCGCTCTCCTCCAGTGCAGTTCCCAGTTGAGACTCCTTGTGGCTTTATCTCAAATTCTCTTCCATCTTTTATGAAATTTCTGACTCTGCTCACGTTTCTCCCATTTATTTGGGACTAGCTTACTGCTTGTGAGGCAAAATGTGTAAGAGCTGCCACAGCGTCTTTCACATGGAAGTGTCCTGGCTCACTTTGCAAACCATGAGAAGATGTGCAGCATTCCTATGAAATGGCTGCAAAGTCAGGGCCGTGCAGGGCAGGAATGAGCCTTGTAACAGCGGTGCCAGCAGCAGAGCCCTGCCTGCCTGGTGAGGCTCTGCTCTGCTCCCTGCTGGAAGCAAATGCCACAATGTCACATGGAGAGATCCTGAGTACTTTTCTCCAGAGTTATTAATATTTTATTAGCAATTTATGGATTACCTTTCCTTCTCCCTATTCTCCTCAGACATGGAACAAAATTAAAAAAACAATCAAGGCATCCTGTGTTCCAATTAAATACAACGGGACAGATTCCCCGGGGCTAGACTGGCACTTGCTGGGGCTGTCCTTTATGAACATAAGCAGAACAGATCCCAGTTTGCTATGTGAAAAGCACAGTTCCTACTGTGCATCCTCCACTGCCAGGTACAGAGGGCAGACCTTATTCAAGAAATGCAGTTTTCCCTGGGGAAATATGGGGAAAAAAATGGCAGCTTGTTACTCTTTCTCACAATCTTCTCACCCTCAAAGTAAAACAGCAGTAAAGCTCTGGAGTGACAGCACTCTATGCTAATTTCTGTGGTTTTGGCTAAGCTGCTTACTATTGGCTTTTACACTCACAGTGGTTTGACTTTTCCTGGCAGTCTGGCAGCCCGGGGGAATGGTTTTCAGCATCCTGTAATTGCGAGGCTGCTGTCAATGAGCTGATGCCTATGGGGAGGTGGGGAAGAGCCCAAGCCCTGGGAACGGCTCCCATCCATGCAGCCGAAGCACAGAGAGATGCACAGAGAAATACATCTTCTCTTTGATGGCTGCAGAGTAAAACATGGACTCTTAACATTCACACCTGCACTTCTTGGTCTTGTTACCTTAAGGGAAGCATTGGAAATTTTGGCACTCTGAGGTCATGAAACATACTTGCAATAGACTATTACAAGTGCTTCCCCAAATTAAGGAATGCCTCTTTGTCTCTGCTAAGGAGATCGCTCTTTACTGGAGCGATCACTGTGTTGGCAGTTCACTCCTGAAGGAGAGGACATCTGCAAAATGCTCAACGGCAGAGGCTTGGTGACTAGGAGAGAGCAAGGCATTGAAAAAGGGAAAGAGTGGAAAGAGAAGGAAACACAATCAAAGCTCATTTTAACCTCTGTATATCATTATTAGTTAAAATTCCCAAGGTAACTTCGTATTTCAATTTCAGTAAGAAAGTGCAAGCAAGAACCATGAGACTCCAGGCAAGGACCAAGCAGTCTGGCTGCATGCACCATGTTGCAGCAGGCCTCTGATACTGCACCCCTGTGCCCTCTTCAGTGTGTACATATAGGTGTATATATACATGTGTACCTGCTACAGACAGCTAAATAATAATCCTCCCCTCATTCATTTCTTGTAAAATCATTTCTCAGCAGATCTGGATGACACAGATGAGTCTGATGAGAAGAATGACCTGTTTTTGAGTACAGAGGTCAGAGGACAGATCCTGCACATCCCTGAAATGGCAAATGAAGCAGATGTTTGCTCTTATTGCCTACTACCAAGGTGCCAGCATTTCTTCCTCACTAACCTCATGCTGCAAGCAGCAGTCATGCATCACCTTCTCTTCTTCTAATGGTTGCTCAGGCATGTAATAAGTTGAATTTCATCTTGCTGATGAATCTTATTTTAGTTGTTTGGCATGACAGGCATTTCTGTTTTAAAAAGTGAATGGAGACATCTGGCTTTGGCAGGGTGACTAAAATGAGCTGTGTTTGGCCAGTGTTTCTCTTGATTCACCTTAATTTGCTGGCACTAGATCCAGCTGTGACTGCAGACATAACAGGAAAGCAAGCTGCAGAAGCCACCCTTTACCCTGCCCTATTTTGCCTCAGACAACTTTATCTTTCTTGGTATAAAACCATGAGGTATTCCTTCTGCCACCCGAGCAGTGCCAGTGCTACATCACCGCTGAGCACAGGCACTGAACCTGTGAGCACATGGGAGATATTCCCATTACTTCTGCTGGCTCCACTGATGGCAGTAATACTGTCTGCCAAGCAAGCACCACGTTCAGTTCTTCCTTGACCACTTGTCTCAACCTTGCGCTTACGCGGAGAAGCACAACACTGCTCTGACTCAACAGCATCTTGCACAGTGTGCAGGACTGGGGTAAGTCAGTGTACAAGCTTCAGGACAAAGAATCAGACCCATAATCTGGGGTCACTGGTGAGAGACTGCTGCTGCTTCATCCCCCTTGTAATAGCTTTCTCCCTTTGCAATGAGTTATTGCACTCCTATTTTTGGCTGTGCTTCATTTGGGAGGTTGGCACAGAAATATTGTTTGGCAGACACAGTCCTGCCCTGGCAATCTACTGTTTTGGGGATTGTTTGCTTTTAACTAATTCATTATATTGCTGTACTGCAACGTATATCACTTGTTTTCCCCTCCAGCAGAGAGTGTTTATTAGAAAACTACTCTCAGGAAAGTTCCCTGAGACAAACACTTAACCCTCAGCCTGCTCAGAACGGCTGGCAGTCCTGCTGCACAGGAAAACAAAGGCACTTCCAATGGATTGACGCACGCATTTAATGATAATAAGCTTCGGATCATATTTTACTTGATATTAGTGAAAACTTGTGTTAACATCAGTGCCTTTACTTAGATTAATCCCTGAAGTAATCACAAAGAGATTTCTCAGATGAAGCCTGGATTACACCAGTTTCTCTCTCTTTGTGATTGCTCCTCACAGCCCTGATACACAACCATCGTGTCCAGTGCTGGTAACCACCCTTCCTACTGGCAAGGGTTATGCATGCCAAAGACATTTAACAGCATCACTGCTCAACCCTGACTCCAGAGCCACAAAGAAGCTCCTGTTCCTTAGAGCCAATCCCAACAACTTCCTTTTTGGCACACCAGTAGTGTTTGGTGGAAAGCCCTCGGCACTGCCTATTTCCATAGGGGTGACTGCAGGAGCTGCTTACTGATCTCAAAACAACCCTCAAGCTTCTGTGACCTCAATTGCTGCTGCATGAGTGCAAAATCTTCAGGAAATACCAGGAAACGCTCAGAATTTCATCTCGTTTAGCTGTCATACAGACTGCAGTAAGCATGCTATTGCATTCAAGATCTCAGTCTAATCACTGGTTATGGCAATATGTAAAGACATGGCAACACCACCCTGACATCAGACAACACGGCCGAAGTCCACCACACAGTACAGCACTTGCTTTAGAGAAGAATCCCTACATGCAAAGAGAAAGAAATGGAGAAGCAGCATCTGATCACAGAACGAGTTGGAAGAGATCTCAATGACCCACCCAGTATAACTCCCTGTTGTTGCCTGAGTGCCACCCATTGGTGCTTTCCCCCCCGCTGGGAGCAGGGCCGGCAGCACAGGGTGAGCACAGGCTGCCAGCAGCTGGCTGAGCTCCTGCAGAACCTCTGCTGAGGTGAGGGCCAGACCTGCGGTGCCCGAGCCTCTCAGATAATAAACTCCCCATCCCGCAGACAATCTGCAAGTTAACCTCGTTCCCTGGAGCACCGTGGCTGCCCACTGAGCCAGGTGCAGCGATCGCATCTTCTCTGCACACACCACAGAACGGCCAAATCCCCGCAGGCACAGCCAAGTGCATGGGCAGAGAAACGGCACAACAGGACATTAGAGAGAATCACTGATCTATCAGATTTCTGCCTGTCATAATAAATAACTCACTAAAGGACTTTCTAGACCATAAATTACAAGTTTTATAAAAGAGAAAGACACCCTTTTTTTCCTGTGCAGCTGCAGTGGTCCACTGGCTTTTGATGCCTGTGTTTCAGCCCAAGCCCAGGCAGTGTGCTCATCTTAACTCTGTTGTCGTTTTGCATATCAAATTCTCATGCACGTCACCCAGAGGAGCACAGGTCAGCAAAGAAGAACAAAAGAAGCACTGTTAATAATTTCCCCAATTCACCATTTGCCTCAGCTTTAAAAACATGCCTTGTCACATGAGCTAAGAGAGCGCTGCACGAGAAAGCACAGCTGTAAACCTGGGGCTGAATTCTGGATCTGTAAGGGGTGCGAGTCAATCTGTGAGGCGGTAGGAAAAGCCTCCCTCAAACCATCTGGGCTTTCGCTGCTGCCTCGCTGTTTGTTGACATCAGCAGTCCTTGAAACGTTCCCAACAAAACCCAGGCTTTTATTTTTCACACCTGGGTAATTAAAACAGGTAAGCATTGAACACTGGGAGCCTTTTTGAAAAGACATCCTTTTCTCAACCCAGCAATGCAATCTGCTCTCAAACAAAGCATTTCCACGCCCTGTTTCTCAGCATTTTAGCACTATAATTTGAAATACAGGTGGTGGCAATGCCTCCTTCCAGGCAGCTGCCAGGTTGGGATGCAGTTTGAAATGAAGCGCTTGCCTTGTTCTTACACAGCTCAGCTGCCTATTGCCTCGGTGTGCAGAGGAGACAGCAGGAAACAGAAGGGAGAGCACTCAGAGGAGAAAAGGTACCTCATAAAATGGAGATGAGGGCAGGAAGAGATCATTTACTTTACAAGAGAGTTACCACTGTAAGCCTTTCTTAGTGGAAATTCTGTTGTCGGAAACTTGATTTTCAGTGCAGCATTTTGGAAATAAGCTTGGTTGATTCAAAAGAAAATAAGACATAATCCCTGCAGCAAAGTCATAAAATCCTAACATAGAACTGTGCAAGGCTGGAAGGCCTTGGCATCACCTGCAGTTTCCAGCTGAGACCTGAGCAGGTAATACCAGCATCGCACACGGAATCATTTTGCAGTACCCCAAACAAAATACATAATCTAGTTCATCTAATTCAGAGAACTTTTCTGGAGACCACAGCCAATAACCTGGATGACAGGGGCTCCCATGACCGAGCTTTAGGAACTGATTTTCCTTTCGGGAGTGCAGAACACAGCAGCACTGTACGTGCATCCCAGTGACTTTTCTCCAATGATCAAATCGCAACACACAGCTGAGAATCAAAAGCAGTTTCTCAGTGTTAGTGGATTCTACTCTAACTCCAATTGTAGCTTAATGTACTTCTTCCGAGCACTAATTTCATTAGATTTATTTATGGTTGTAGTGGGATGGTAACAAGTTACTCTATAATTCATGGATCACTGGCGTAATAGGAACCATTAGCTGTCACATCAGTGCAGATGAAGTGAGCTTTGACCTGTGAATTACCGTCACAATAAAAACTCCCGCAGATACCAATGTTATTCTTGTGGAAATAATGCATGTTAATTTGAAGTAAGTACTTTAGTGAGGAACCTAAGAAATTAAAAAGAGTCTAATCTGCTCCTGATCTTTTGTCTTATTTGAGAGCTGTACTTCTAATAAACCTATTTGAATATGCAAAGAGTAATGAGTTGCTCAACAAGGAGAACTAGGGAATAATGGCAAAGCGAAGGACAGCTCCTCACTTGACAGCTGATTTACTGCCAAATGTATGTTCAGGCAAAGGACAACAAAGGAACACGAATGCAAACTGTGGTTTTGTCACTAGTAAAGAAAACAAAAAAGGATAAAAGTAAATGTAAAGAATAAGGGGAGGTAACGATGGTAATTTGTTTCCCTATTCTGAGATAATTGGTCCACGTTGAAAACATAATTAGAGTACATTAAAGAGATTAAACATAAGGTCTGAAGCACAGAGTGAAGACAAGCATGAGTTGAGATACTCTAATTATGACATTTTAGGAGTCGCAATATTTTGATGCTGGCCTTTCAAAATCGGGACAACGGCAATACAGCATTCAGTTGTCAGAAATCTGCTATTTCTATCCCTTTTCTTGTTTCTTTGGGCTGCAGACTCTGACAGAGTGCCTGCTGCTAGCAAGAAGCAAGGTAAATGATGTGACAGTCCATGCGGTTAGGGACAACTATTCTGCTGCTCAGAGTGTCTTCTTTTGATTGCTAATCACACCTCAGAAACAGGGATTCATTTACCCAAGGGGCTTCTAAACCTTCATGTTTTTGCTTGTTTGTTCCCAGCCCTCTTTCTTCCCTCTAGGTGATCTTGTGCTTTACTCTTATTGACGCAATACCTGTGGTGACAGATGGTTTGGAGCCCTCGATGTTCCATCTGCCACGCAGGGCAGTACCTGGCATGCAGGGCTGGGCTACAGCAGCCAGCAGACTCCAGCCATCATTGGCCTCTTTTGTCACCAGCATTGGAAGCGCTCTGAGGCAGGGAAGCCCCCAACCTGCCTGGTATGGCTGTGGACATCCATTGTTAATGCGTTGCGGATATATGAGACGACAACAGCTTTTAACTATTTAGAATATACATTCTGTTCTGTCAGTCAAGCAGCTCCTCGGGAAGAATAAAGAGAATGACTCAAATATAGGAATTCAAATCCTAGCGAGGAAAGGAGATTGCAATAAGCTCAGTATTGGCTATTTGCTGTTAATTCTATTATTCTGTGTTAGTGTGTTTTCCTGGGAAAGGCCCCCTTTATTTATTTTGTTCAATAATGAATATAGAATATGCTTTTTTATGGTCACCGAAATTTCAAAAAAGACTGCAGGCTGGAAATAATAGAACATAACCAATCAGGGAAGAAAAGAAATATCTGGCAAGTTTCCTGCACACAGTACTGGCAGGCATGGATCACCCCATGCATTTCAGAAGAGAGTAGAAGCGTTAGAACACAAATCAGTCACAACAAAGATTTAAACATGTCCAACCTATACCGAACACTGACCAGAGCAAGAGAAAGATGAAAGCTTTAGCTGGTAACCCACCTTCTGCAGGGGATGCCAGCATACAGATACATCAGCCAGAAAGTTCTGGGGGTGCAGCTACCTCCCACCTACCAGTAGATAACTTATTTCATGAACTCATTTGTCTTATTAAGGCTTCAAGCAGTTGCTTTGTTGAGCACCTTAAAAAGCAACTTTCATTTCACTCCACCAGCTGGCATACACGCCAAGTATGCCCTTTAAAGCTGTTAATCTTGATTCCAATTTTTTTCTTTTACTGCCCTTAGGGAGTGTGATAAGGAAAGAGCAGGGAAGGAAGCGTTAAGCTCCTTCACAACTCTGTGCTTAGGGCATTTACAGCTTACCTGATTTCCCTGGGCTTGGCTCATGCTGTGCTTCTTCTGCTGGCTAAGAAGCTTCACTACTGTGGCACTGATCACTTCGTCCAGCACATTAACATATTTAAAAAACCTTTAATTTCACTACAGAGCCTTTTTCTGACCCAGAGATGCCTAAGGAGTTTAATCTCTGCTTTCTACCCAGTCTGTCCCAGAACAGTCTTGATATACCCAGGCACCCATGGGTGGTGGTCTCAGCAGAGCAGACACTGCAGTGCAGCATATTGCAACTCTGGACTAAGTTCTGTTTATGTAGAATATTTGGGATGTCCTGGGAGGAAAGAAACTTTTAACTGTGTTTTTCTGCCACGCTATTACAGTGAGGTGAGAGGAAAAGCATTCTTGCTGCTATGCAGCCCATTCTGAACACAAATTCAGTGCACAATTGTGCTTTCATTCCAAATTGCCAGGCAATAGAAAACAAAGCAGAATAGGGAAGTTCAAGAGAAAAACCAGGTTGGATGTCATCGCCACAAGAACTGCCACAGACTTCCAGCAAGAAGAGAAATTCTCCTTTTAATCGTTGCTTTCACTGTCTGTTTTGAACAAAAGCTATGTAGAACGAGTTCCGTACAGCACCATTTCAGCCATCCCTAGTCTCACTTAACCCAGAGGCGGCTGATGTCTGTTCTTTTGCTCCCCCAAATTCTCATTTTTCTTATTTGGGAGTTCCCTGAAAACAACAGAAAAGTCACAATATTGTAAAAACCAATTCATTAAAAACAAAGGTCTAGACAATCATTCAAGAAAATGAAAGCATTGCACTTAAGGGACAGAAATACAGTACTGAAATAGATTAATGGGAGAAAGTAATGAAGACGAGAAACAGTCCAGAACAAAAGGCCAAATATTTCATGTTAGACAGGAGGAGAGAGAAAACTGTAAGGTCATACATAATTTGGTCAGTTGAGAATTGTAAGCAGATGCATAAAGGAAAGTAATAGAGAACGGTATCTTCAGACGTGGCTGCTGGAACAGGGTAAGAAAAGGTAAAAGCATCACGAGCAATGCAGCTGATGAAGCCCACTGCGCAGTGGCTCTGTGCTGTGTCCCAGTCTCCCATGGCTGTATGACTCCAGGGAGCCCAGGGTGGATGCAGTTGTCCGGCCCTGGCAGCACTCAGCTCTCTCCACTGCTCTGCAAGAGCTCTTACTGCTACTCCTCCCTCAGATTGCTCTGTGTACAAAACTGATCTCTGTTACCAAATCCCTTTTCTCCTTCTTTTTAAAAATGACACTTATTTGAACGTTTTAAACTTGACAGACAAGCAGACTTGTCAACTCTCTACAACAGAGACTGCCTTTTAATGCCTCAAACAATAGGCCACAACCTCGCAGCTCTCCAAACACTTAAGATTTAATGTTCGTAACACTGCAATGTTATCAGCATTAAATCATACCAAGAATGGAAGCACATGGATCTTACACTCAGCATTCAGCTTTGTTTCTAGGAATGTACTTCTAAGGCCCAAGAACCAAAAGGAGAGATGAAGAGAGGGACATTTCCTGCATTCCTCCCTTGCCTTGCTGCTGACACTGTGGGTTCCAAGGGCAAAGCTGTTGCCGAGAACACAGGAAGCACAAATAGCAGTTTTTGAATCCTGAGCAACAACACAAAGCAAATTGACATGAGGGGAAGCAGGGGAGAAATATCCAACATTTAGATGTTCGTAATGCTGCTTATATTGAACTTTTTTCCTCCTTATTGACTGGAGGAAAGGAAGAAGAATGACACATCGTTGTACTCTGTTGAAGAGGGCACAAATGAGCTTACATTGTCAATAAGAAAATATTGTACTATTTCTTTTGGAGACCTCTCCGGCTCTGGTTTTAATTTTTTTAGAGAGAGATAAGACTCTCCATGCACTGTGTAAGTACGGAAATGACCTCTTTTGATTTCCAAACTGGTGAAGTTCTCTTGATACAGAGCTTGCAGCACGGCTCTTTTCACCTCTCTGCTGAACAGTACTTATTCCTGCAAACAGGTTGCAGACGCAGCTATCAGAATTTCACCAATATCATTTAGCACTGCTGTTCACCCAGCCTGGGCAATATCCATATCTACCAATTATGTGAAAAAAGATGCCATACAAGTTTGAGCAGAAATGCGTGAAATATTTTAATTTGTACGGGCGCAATCTCAAATACCTGAGCTTGGAGACTAAGAAAGAATCACACACTGGCAGGTGTCACTGGTGCCCGTTTTCAAAGGTGAGAAAAAAAAATTTCCAGCAAAATATACTGTAATACTTCATCAGGAAAGAGATGGATCCTTCATCAGTGATCTTAGGGGGCCTGTGGCAGAAAAATGTGGGGTGTTTCTCTCTCCCATGTCTACAACTGCATCAGCATTGCACAGTATCTCCCACAGCACAACCACTTAGCGTGGCAGAATGATTTGCAGCTCAGGCTGAGGCCAGCCCACGGGTGCCCAACAAGGCACAAGGATTCAGCACAGGTACCAACTCCTGCTTAAGCCCCTGTCCCTTCAGCATTACAGGGCTCTCCTGTAAACCAGGAAGCAACAGTTCTGCTTACACACAAACCAGCCCTATCTCCACCTCAGGTGGCCCAGCCACCTTCAGGAGTCACAAACCAGGCTTTGTCTTGTCTGATCGGTGAAGCCACTGGCCCTCGGCAGTGTCCTCCTCTCTGTGAGTGCTTCTCTAATCCAGACTTAAGGCTAGAAAAATTTCATCAGAAACCTTACGAATTCTCAGTACACTGCTACATAATAAAAGACAGAGGCATGTTCACAGGATGAAATTCTCAGTCCTTTCCAATGAGAAGGCACCAACCCGCCAAACTACCGCTGCTTATTGCAGGATGCTGTGCTACCCTCTCTCTGCTCTCCTCCACCAGCCAGGAAGCACAGATGCTCACTCTCATTTCCCAATTAAAGCCCTGAGGCAGGAAAGCAGTTACTGTGCACTATAAACCACTCTGAAAAGCATTTAAATACATGCTTAAACTTCAGCATGCATTCAAGTACCCTTCCTAACAGGGCTGCTTCCCTGAACCGAGAGTCGAGCTGCAGCCCCTTCCGTGCCTCTTCACCACATCTAAAAGGAGCTCATAAGAGAAGATGGTTATTGTCAGTGGCTCCAGGAGTGGATAACCCTCTTGTTAATACCACCCTCCCTGCACAGAGAGGGGCTTTGGATCTGTCCCAGATTACCAAAAAACAGCCATTCTGCCTACTTCGTTAACATCAAGGGCTGTCTAATCTCCAGAAAGAATTTGTTCCACCTGTTCTGTTTATCCAAAGCCCAAATTAGTATCTTTCTCTTCTATTCGAAAGCAAAGTTGCAGAATGCACCAAGATCAGCTGCTGGATTGGAGCACGCTTAAAAATACCTCTTACAAAAGAATTAAAACTGGCTGATTGCTCGGTGAGTCTGCAAGTAGGTCACTAATTAATCTAAAAATATTTATTATTAAGTCAGATCCATACTCTCTGCTTTGGGATAAATGCAATTTCACATTCAAAGACAATGTTTACATTCATCATAAGAACTAAGCTTCTCTGCTGTAATTAACAGTTGTTCAGACACTGCCCACTATTACTCAAAATAATAAAGAAAATATTTTTTCTTTATCATTAGCCAGCTAGGTCAGCGAACACGAGGGCAACATATATCATAAAATTCCCAAGGAAGCAGAGATTAGTTCCAACACTTAAAACACCCTAAATCACTGTCAGCCACATTACAGATTCCCACGTGTAAAGAAGGAAAGAAGTCACAGTGTATCAACACGCACACAAATAAAGGTAATTGCTTTTTTTCTCTCTATTTCTCCCTGCACTTTAAGAGAGATCACAGTGAATAATTATAGCTATTTTTTAAATTCTGTCAAATGAGTCCAGTTTTACTTCCAAGAATCTTCTCTCTACCGTTGCTTTAAAATTAATCTAAAGGATTATTTGGATGAGTGAAAATTGTCTGGGAGTGTGCTCTGAATAAAAAGGCGATTTCTGAGTCGAAGAGGTTAGAGCTGAGATTCTCTGTGGCTTGACTTTCAGAGATGGAGAAAGATCCCAGAATTTTAGCACACGTACATTCTCATTCAGGAGTACCCAAAAAAAGATGTGGGCACCAAGCTGTGCTGCTTTTTGGACAGGATGGGCTTGGAGGAACCAAACCCAACGTTCAGTCCTCTCTTCATGACACTCAGCACAGGCACAGGTGCTGCTGTGTCGCAATGAAATCCTCGGACTCTACACAAACAGAAGTTCACCCAGAATAAACGCAGAATAAACGCTGCTGTGCATGCTTTCATCTTCAGTGCAGCACTTTCCAGAAATTAGATAGGAAACATTCTACCCTAGAACAGCAAAAGACTGCCCTGATGTTACCCAAAAACAGACAACACAGTATTACAACCACCCTGCAGGAACATGGAGGATAAACTGCCTCAATATAATTTGATCTATTTTTCTAATAACCTTTCTAATGAATATTTTATTTTCAGTAGTGCTGGACTTAATTTTCTCGGAATACGACTGTCGTTACATTAAGGAACAAACCGTTCACTAGAGCTGAGTAGTGCAGTAATTGATATTTCAACTTGGTGGGTAAATTAAGGAGTCATTGTTTTTATGTTCCAAGTCATGTTAGAAAAGCTGTAGTGGATTCTGAAATTCTTCACTCCAAAAGACTGATTTTGATGTTTTCTAATTCTCAACATATTTTCCCTTTGGTACATTTGGATCAATACCCACCCGTTGTTGCCACGATTGCTTTTCCAGTTCAGATGAAGGTGTCTGTGACCATCCCAGCTCCAAGCAGCAGGGGAGGTGTGGCTGGGCAGGGAGCGATCCCAGAAAGCAAAGCTATTATCCATGTTTATGTAAACATCACATCTGTCGTTTATGTTACCTGCCCAGACATCATCCATGATCAATGAGCAACCACCTTCTAATGTACGTTATATAGGCTTAGTTCAGGGCTGCACTTGCTCCCTATATGCAAATCTTTTAGGCTGAAGACTTTAATACCATTCACTTATTTTGATCTCTTGATCAAAAAAGTATGTTCTAAACTCTCTACATCCATTTTACCAATCTGTGGAAGCAGAACAATCTATTCTGCTTTGCAAATGTCTTTGATGTCTTCAGATGAAGTGCAATGAGCATTAATATAACTCTATTGCCAGCACAAAATTACTGCTATACCCTTCCCAGCCTTTGAGCTGCATTAAAGAACCAATGACATTTAATTCATTTGATGTAACTGTGTAAGAATGATCATATATACACAATTGAAAACATCTTTTTTATCAATTATGCACTACCATCTCAGTTGTAGTCTACTAATTAGAAAGGGGAAAAAAAAAGATAGTAGCTGAAAATTAATTATGCCAGCATTTCTTTACTGTTTAGAATCTAGTTATAAGAATTAAATATTTATATCCTTGTGGCTTCCATTATGCATCCTAATATGATTGCCTGAAAGAAAATTTTGCAAGGTGTTGCAATAGCCATGCAAGCTTCGAGTTTGGATTCTCCCAAGAGCTGATAATGCCAAGATGGCTGTATCTGAATTTGACATCTTCAGACAAGAATCATCTTTGCACAGTAAAGTTCAAAATGAGGAAAAAATAATCCAGGCAAATAAGAACTAGAATGGGAGATTAAAACCAATGTGAATAGAAGATGGGTAGAAGATTCTCCCAGAATTTGTCCTCATTTCATCTCTTGCAGCTTTCTCAATTCGCCTGAAAACACAGCTACCAAATGGCTTCAAAACAAGGCCGTGCACCCCGGGGTGTGCAGGTTCATCTCCGAACGCCCAATGTTTATGCAGAACAGGTTCAGCCCTACAGCTCCTGGCTCCTTACCAATGCGGTTTGAGACTGGCAAAATTTATTCAAGGCAAGAAGGCTTTGCTCTTTGCAGGTAATTGCTAAAAGGTGAGGCCCTGACCCCACTCATTACACAATGGGTTATTGCCTAGATTTCGCCCTAAGGGGTTCTTTACCAGCAACTTTTATAACAACTATAAAGTGAACTGCCTGCTCCTACAGCAGGCTGCTCCTCCGTCATTTTTTTTTTCTCCCTACAGAATCCAGCATCCCTCTCTAGCTTTATTTAATGTTTATAGTTCATCCTTTTATGCTCCTGCGTTGAAGTTAATGAGATATACCTGGCTGGCCCAGCACGCTTGGCTGAATCTGAGCCTTTCTGGACGGCAAAGAAGGTCCCAGACTCTCTCAGTCATCATACTGCATATTACACCATTTTGTAATGAACTGATGCATAAACAGCAAATATATAGAAACTCTCTCAGGAAAGAAATTTCACTTAAACGTTGAGCAATTTTAGCTGCCAAAAAGGCACTTGAACATAGAAGTTGAAAAGGAAGGATGATTTAAGTAATAATTTTAGCTTTCAAGAAAACACAGAAACATATGGTTAGTGTTAAATATTTGTACACATGATCTGGCAAATAGAGATGTCTCATGGGTTTTGAAACGGATTATTTAGAGAGAAAGAGAAATAAAAATAACTTGCTGTGTACTTTCTTTAGCACAGTCTGGAAGCAGATTTTCTTAAGACATGCTTATCAGAGAGAAACTTTGATTAAAAGAAGAAGAAAAATAATCTCTGAGCTCAGCATCAAATTTTAAAGCAGTTTTCTTAGCACTTCTCCCCATTTACTGCATTTAATTCCTCCGGCCGTAGCAAGCAGAGCCCTTTGAAGGCAGAGCCCCTGCCTGGGACAGGAACCAGAGACTCTGAAGCTGGACACCACCTCCAGCAAAGCCAAGACCTTTACAAGGGAGGGCACTTGGTGGAAATTCTTTGAACAAGGGATGCTTCAGCTACGTGAAGTGTTTAAGAGTAAAGCTTTCTCCCCAGTGATATCGGGTCCTTGACATGAGACACTAATTCAGAGAGGAGAACTCTCTAATTTGGAGAAGACTTAGCTATTTTATCTTTGGGGGGAAAGGGAAAATGTGTCCGAAAATAAAAGCGGATAGGAAATGAAGCAAGGAAGCTACATAACAGCTACCTAACCCTGTTGAAGCATTAAGTGCAGCTAAAAGGAACAGGACATTATTGATTCAGTGCAGTCAATGCTTTGTTTTGCTTCTTTTCCTGGAAATTGCCTGCCACACTCCAGGGGAGCAGCCCGCACCATCAGACAGCTCCCAGCCCACCACATCCCTGGCTGCTGGCCTGGATGAAAATGGCCAATTGCAGGACACAGGAAAAACCAAGTACATATTCCCTCACCCCAAAAAGGTTGTGTTAAGCATACTAAGTGTATGGAGTAATCTTAGCTAGTAGGTTAGTAATGTAAAGAAAATAGGAGATAAATGTCCAGCAGCATCAAGAGGGTCTCATCAACAGACCACAGAAAGCAACAGTCATAGTTCAGAAAAGCATTGTGGTTGTGTGCTTGTGGATGCTGGCACACATGTATGCAGGGACAATCCTTCCTGTTTCATTCTCAATTTTCAGGGGTTTAGCTCAGCAAGAAGACCGGGGTAAAGAATGCAAGACATCAGTATTACAGAATAAGAAATCTGCCTACTTCTTTATATACGATAGTCTCTTTGCTGCTGTTTAACTTCAGACAGCTGCAGTTGAACATGGAGTGATATAAAGCTTGCTCTAAGTTGACAGCCACCTTATTAATGTATGTCATTATAACATCAGCAGTCGTTTTCTTACTCATATTGAACAGGATTTTTATGCCAAAAGGTCAGGAGGAAAAGGATTGAATTTCTCTGATCAGATTTGAAGCTGATTATCAGCAGTGCAAGGAACTCCTGCGTTAGCTGTGTGCAGACAGCAATTCAAAGGCAGTGTTACTCTGCCATCAGCATGTGTATGCAGTGACAAAAGTGAGGAGTGGAACACCTCAGAAGCCTCTTTCAAGATTTTATATGCTGCTTAACATGTGCAAAATATGCATGTGAAATTATAAGCAAACAACTCTCTGGAATTCAATCTACCCAGAAGTTCACCTGGGTGTACTTTTCTGTCTCTTGCATTCATTGGGAGACCAGAGTTATGTTCACCTCAATAACTTGCTGTAACAGATGTATTTTTGAAGGAGTTTACATGCTCCTCATTCATGGGTCATTTCTGACCAAGGTGACATTGGTTCTGACCATGTTCCTGAAGGAGCAAACTGATCTGGTTGCAGCACTGACTTGTGGGAGGATTTCCTCGACACAAACAGCTATTTTCTGCCTCTCTCCCATTGATTTTCAAGTGCCAGTCATGCCTCTTCCCACTCTCTTCAAATTGCGTCGACATCTGTTTACTCACCCATTACGAGCAATTGGTCCAATAAAAATCCCAAATGGAGGGCATGCTCAATCAATAGCTGAGACCAGTGAAAAATGGAGCATCAAAGCGATGAATGTGAAATGATTATTTTGATCACAATTAATCAATTCTGAGAACTATCATAGCAATGAAGAGTTCAAGAGGGGACAGTGATAAATTGTATTTCATATACATGCTCGGTTCAGTTAGTGGAATTTTTTGTTCATAGGAAGTTACGGAGAGAAGCCTATATTTCTTCCTGCTCCAATGCTCACAGAAACCAGGGCAGTTGTGTGAGGGGCTTTAACATTTTTAGTCCAAGCAAATTCAGGTATCACAGTGTCAACAACAATTAATTATCTCCTGGGGTTAATAGTATTTTTCTTTTTTCTTTTTTTTAACTTTATTGAAAGACTAATGTTAGGGATGGCAGAGAATTTATAATTAAGCAGATGTCCATCAACATTTTTTAAGCAGAACTTCTGCTTGAAAAACAATGAATATTTTCCCTACGATCCCCCTTTGACAGATGTTCTGCCTAATCTGCATTCGCTTTCCTCACTGCCTTACCTTTGACCTTTCCTGTGAAAGCATCCATAGTAGAGAATGTCGATATTTATCTACCTGCTGCGCTTCCAGCTGTCTATGCAGTGCACGAATAACCACAAATTATACTTTCTGTCTGAAATTTTGAATGACAGAAGCATTTCTAAGGCTTCATATACGTGTAACGATCAGATGCTATTTCCTTGTCTTGGAGGAATTATTTATCCTCTATCTGGACATGTAAACCAGTAACAGCTGCCAAATCTGGATTTGGATTTCCAGCATCTCCACTGAGATTTCCTACCAGAAGTCTTTCTTGGATGCTTTTCCATCACACGTTGTTTTTCACATATTTTTCTTGACAGAGAAAATGAACCAGGAAGCCTCATACCCAAGACTGCCACAAAGAATGCAGAACAACATAAAACCATTTAAAGATCTCTCCTTTGGGAATGGTTGTCAGAATAATGACTGTCAAATCTATTAAAGTCTATATGGTTTAAATATTAGGAAACGACTTCAGTGGAGCCATATTGATACTAGATCTGGTCTCAGGATTTATGCGCTCTAAGACTCACAGAGTAAGCTTTCAACATGAGATGCCAAAATAACCTTCTTTTGGTCAACTGCTTAGAGTAACGAGGAAAATGAAGAGGCAGTGTTCCCTGAATAACTCTGGCACAGAAGTTTATTGGAAATGGTGTCATCTCATTTTTGCCAGAGAGGTGAAAGAGGCCTCAAAAATGTGTTCTTAACAAGCCAATTATAAACACTAAAGCAGAAAAATCGACAAGGGCACCAATTAATACTATTAAAAAAGGCTTGCAAGGTTAGGGGCGGGTTAGCTGGTACTTGTGCAGTAGAAGTCATCAGGAGAAGTATAGATATTATCTTGGATTTGTTGCCGTAATAGGAATAGTAATTCCTAACCCAGCACATAAGCTTTTCCGTATTACTTCCAAGCAATTGTCAAAATATCCTTTGTAAACTATCAGGAAGCATCCACATAAACAATACTGCCAAAACTTACACACTCAAAAGATACACCGTACATCTATCTTCCCAGCACCTGCTGGGAATCAACCAGAACACCTTTGGGAAGAGCAGACTCTGGAAGACAAGAGAGAATCAGCACCCTCCCCATTGCTCTCTCCATGATTTGAAATTTTTGCATCAGTCACGAGAGTGAAATGCACAGCTTGAACAGGGGAGTATCTGCACGTACTGTAAGAGAGGCAGGATTCCCTTTGCCATCCTTGCAGACGGTGCTGTCCCCTCTGATTTCAGTCCAGCTTTCCACTCACATCCCTTCACAGAACAAAAATCCCTGTAACTCCTTTAAGCCTTGGTGCCTCAAGGCTCTGCAATGCTTGAGCTCTGGCGCTAGAACTACAAGAACAGTAAATATTTAAATTCAAAAAAAGTAAATAAAATGCACCTCATAAAGGTCACAAGTCAATGATCTGTAATTTGTATCAAAGCAAGAAATGCGTCTTTGACACTTTAAAGTCTAAGTTTGCTTGTGAGAGCATTCTGACAGACTTGCAGGAGAGGTATCAAAAAGAATACATTAAAATGATTTAATCTGCAGAGAAATTTAAAGGAAACGACATGAAAGACAGTATTTCTAATGAGGGAAGAGTTGAAAACTGTGTCAGGAATTAGTCATGATTTTTGAAAAATTAGACTTTTATTCACTCGCTATCGAGTAATTGGTGTTAAGTTATCCACCTAACTCGACTGAACCCTGGAAATTAAGCAATAATGGTGGTCCAAGCACTCAATGGAAGTACATTAACAATGGTAATTTTGGTCAGGGTTGTAGCAAATGAGCTGCATGACTTCTGTTAATTTGGGGCCTGCTTTGCTTTTGAAGTCAGGAGTTCTGTTGACTTCAATGAAAATGAAACTGAATTGCCTTTCCTAGCAATAGCATGAATTCAATTCAAAATCAAAGCATCTGCCTAAAAGGTAGTCTGAATTTCTGGCATAAAACTAATTAAAAGAAAATCCTGAGATAAGCATGTAGTCTTTACACATCCTGGATCCAGAGGGGTCAAGGAAACACCACTAATGACCAGATAGCTGTAGACTTCTTTTCTGAGCTAAACTATCCCCTGACATGGCTTTGCTCTCAGGCTTACTGACATGAAGCTCTCAGCTTTTCCATAACCTTGGGTAAAACTCCCTCTCCATGCACCTGTCCCTTGTTTCGGGAGAAGGGGTAGAAAGGGCTTCTTTCTATTTAGATTGTACAAAAGCAGATGAAATAATCTGCACACAAGCTATTCTTCTGACACAATTACACTGACATCTGTTAGGCTTTCAAAATAACACATTTCAAAGGCAAAATGTGTCAGACCTACTACATGCAGTACTCCTTCTTCCTGAGGTTATGAATTCCTTACAGTTTAATTACACAAAGGAATTTATAAGGGTGGTCATTTTGGATGAACTGGATTCATTATGAGTGGATGGTCAGGTGGGAGTATTTTGGATGGAAGACGAGTCTTCAGTGTAATTAGGACAGGCAGGATGAAAGGACAGTGGCACGCTGCATGTTTATGCAATGTTGTCTGTTTTCACCCTGAAATACACTTTATGTTCAGGCTGTCCTGTCCTTCCTGTTGATGCTAAATGATATGATTCAGCACCTTTCCCCTTGGTGTTCTCCTTCAGCACTGGATGGCCAATCTCTTTACCTTGCTTTCTAAAAGAAAATGTTAGGCATGATTGGAAAAAAAAAAAAAAAAAAAGTGATAATAAAAGAGCTTAATTTTTATATGCTTCAGAGGAGATTCGTGTTTCATCAATTCTGAGTTCAAACAACACGAAAATGGGCCCAACCCAGGAGTAAATCCCCTCGGAGTACAGCCTTTTGAGTCAATTTTTCATCTTAGCCTTTCTAACTGGAGACATCACACATAAATAAACATGTGCGAGTTATTGCCAGCATGCTCAGCTTTATTAATTTTGTGTAGAGCAAGCTGGCTTTTGGGGAGGTTAATTTCCTGAACTGAGAAGAAAATGGCACTTCACCAATTTGAAAATAAATAATTGTGCGGATACCTCAGTTCATTATGTTTAACTCTACGGAGTATTTGCAGACTCCAGAGGCGAGCTGGCACTTGGAGAAACAGCTATTTTCAGCACCAAGTTAGGTTTGGGTTACACTGAAATTAATGGCTGTTAAAAACAGCAATGCCTTGTCCAGGTCCTTGTAAACTGAGCCTGGCTGGCAGTCATAGTGCTGTAGCCATTGCTGTAGGAAGAAATCCACTCAATTCCATATTGGTTTGGAGAAAATATCCTTAAACTCCAGCACTCAAGATATGTTGAAGCCCTGCAGATGCCTCAATAGACAGTGCACCTTCGCAGTCCATGTGGCCCTTTTAACCCTCCAAGCCCTTAGGTATGAGCAGCAGCGTCCTGAGTGCTGGGGCTGTTGAGCTGTCTGTGGAACTGGAACCAGAGCACACACCTGAAGTGCAGGCTGAGTTTGAAGTAATGAGAAAATGACATTGCTCCATATTGCCTTGGAGATCTTGGTCCAAACTTCTCTGTTGATTTAAGGGCGTATGGACGAGACAGGTTTCATACAGTATCACTTGATTGGGGCTATTTCTAGAAATAATCTAGAATCTAGAAAAAGCAGATGGCAGCGTTTCTGAGGCTCTGAAACACATGCTACAAAACCTTTAAGTACATTTATTCACAGTGGGGTTAATTTCACTGGAAATTCTCATGAAACTAATATTGGTAAATTGTTAAGGAAGCCAGTGGTGAGCTTCGAGTTGTGTCAACCTGTGGCTCTGGAGTTATTTTCCCAGACTAAAGATTTGATGGAAATTCTGGATAGCACCACCACCCATCCGTACTTCTGAGTGTCTCTGCACAGAAAGATTAGAGAAATAATGCAAATTTGGAATCATTTAAAATTCATGTGTCATTTTGAGTTTATAATCATCTTTTCATCATTGTAGCTAATGTCAGGTGATAGGCAAGAGTGCATTAATTTATCTGCCTTATCAAAATGTTTAGCACAGACAATGCAGGAAAGAAAAAATATTATCTGGCTGACGTGATTCAGAAATGTCATTCTGTTCTTCTCTGTACAGATGGTTTTTCACTACCCACGGTGTTTCACCGTGGAAAATCTGTTGTGTTCTTGATATTTAATTTGCCTTTTCGATGCAGCTTTGTCAATTAAATCTCACACAGATGATGCAGTCATTTATATTCACAGGATCAGACTTTCTGATCTTATTGGATAAACTTTAATCTAATCCACGGGGCTGAGATTTAGCTGCATGATATTAATTGATTTTAAACTTAGATAAATGTTTCTTCAGTGAAGATCAAAAGGTAAATGTGGTCCCCAGATCTGGAGCCTCCAGCGACAGCACATACCGGATGATTGGCTTGGATTTTACTGAACTAAGAGGAAATCCTGTTTGAGGGGATGGCAGCACGGCCCTACGCCTGAGCCCGCAGCTCAGCACCGCCCCCTGACCGCTCAGTACAAGAAGGCCGAGCAGAATGATGCTTTCTTGGCAAAGAGGTTTTCATCTAGGTGCTGTCTTGAGATGTCAACTTCAACTTGGTATCCTCTTGATTCATCTCTGGATACCAATGAATTCAGCCATATGTCCTTTATAAGACCACAGAAAAGATCTTCATTAAATTCAGTATCTGGTCCATAAGACCGCGTGTTTGTCTTCATCTTTCCTGAATGAGCCTAAAGGAAACCCAAGGGTTGCCACAGAACCTCAGATTCCCATAAGGACAAGCATGCTCATTAGGACCACAGAAGGGATGACACAGCAGGTTAAATGTTACACTTTTGTCCATGAAGTTACAACAAAGCCCCTTGCATGTCACATGAAACAAAAGCTTCAATGTGCAAACGGGAATCTCTCTCCATTCATTTCTAGATGAGCTGCAACATACTGAACTCCCCTTTGCCCCTCAAGTGCAATGCATTCAAAGAGATTCGTCCTAAAAGACGTCTTTCAATTTGTTTTATCTATTTACAGAACAACTTGTTTTTCCCTCTGACTTGGAGTTATTTGTAAGATGTTCATTTAGGTGGCTATCTGCATACAAACAGTACCACTGGAGAGCAGCACAGTGGATAGCCAATATGGATTTCTTCATCTTATCGTTGCTCGTCTTTCATATCAGGTGCTCATTTAGACAGAATTCATTCTATATTATTCTCCTGTGACAACATTAACTGGCCTCCAACTTTCCAGTGCTTGTTATCATTTTCAGAGTGTAAAAACCTCAAGGACTTAAAAGGACAGACAGGCAAGTTTGCAGAACATTTCATTAATTTGTGGGAAATTCTACTTACTGTAAGTGTCATGTCTTTGCTGTGCAGACTGAGAACATCTGCCAAATATAATACCACTTTCTTCCTTCACAGTCTGGCTCCTCTTCTGTTTGACATTGAGGGACTAACCATTAACTCACAGTCTCAGCTTGAAGAGGCAACTATGTACATATATCTAAAGCTTAAATTTCAATTTGTATTGGAATGTCAGTCATCAGATAAATCCAGACAAGGAGGAAAGTGAATAATAAATAGCTGTGTGGGCCAAGAGAGAACAGCAAGTGCCAGCAATAACTCCTTTCTAATCTATCCTGGTCCTATAATTCTGTGGCTGTTATTTCCAGTGGACTTTCCTATTGCTTCTAGCCAGAATGACAGCAAATCAGAGTCGGTGGGTTGAATCACATTCATCTGCCCCAGGGAGGTGTCTCAGAAAAGCATTCAGCTATTCAGATGACACTTGTCCAAATGATGTAATAAGCTCCAGGGTTTGTTAAATTGATCTGGTAGTATCCTGGGACCTATTCTGGGCTGACTCATCATCTTCCCTTTTGCATTTCAAGGTTATGTTCTGGTCCCCAAAGAGAAATTAAAACTAGAAGACTATTAGGTGCTGGGAAGTTTTAACCATCATCTTAATAACTACAATAATGCATGCGCCTATCAACCAAAATCACGCATGCCTATAACCATAAGCAATCCTGAATTGGAAATTCAGAGAAAACAATATCAAAACACACTACTCCAAGGCAGCTTCAGTATAACAAGCTTCTGCTAGATCTGGCTACCCCTGTTGTACTCAGTAGCATCAATCTCCACAGACTGACCCAGGGAATCTGATCCCTATAAGAGACAGTGGGAATTCAGAAAGCTGTACAGGGATGTGAGCAACACAGGATCAACCTGGAACCATTTGCAAGACTACTGGAAATTGTGAGGCGAGTCCAATGCCTCCAATTGTCTCCTGATGCAAAACACAGATGTCATTTTGCTCATTTATTGTTCAGTTTCCTTAAAATAATTGAATTGTATCATCCTCAGATGTTCTGTTCATGCCTCAGCACTGCCCTGCTCCTTTGTGCTCTGTTAAGAATCATTTAATCAAACAAAAAAAAAAGTAGAAAGGAATGATTATGGCCTTTTATCTAATTTCACAGTGTTCAGAGACTTTTATCTATGACTTGTTGATTAAATGTTATCGAGCATGTTGAACCATAGTATCTCCTTTAGAACTCATTACAATAAGAACAATGCAAATATGTACTTAAGGAGCTTCAGACAGCAAATTATCTGTAATGACTTCTTTCAAATAATTTAGGTAGAGAGAGTTAACAAGAGTTAACAAGTAACCTACAAAAAGAGCATGTAGTATCACTGGCATCTCAGCATTAATTCAACCTCACAGACAGTGCCACACTGCAACCGACACTGAATTAAGAGCAGCACAATAAAGATCTCAGAACAAGGTAAATATATCCCAAAAAGGAAACCATCAAGGACTGGTCAGCCCCCCAAAATACTGCCTCTTCTGAAAACAGCAGCTTTGCTGCTGTGCGCCTGGGAGGTGGGCGCAAAATGGAGCAAGGGGTTCACAGCGCAGGGCAAGTCACGTCAGTAGCAACTGACTGAGAGTGGCAAGGGCTCTTCAATTACAGTCCTTCAGGAGTAATTGTGAAAAATGGTGCTTACCTGACTTACTCTGAATAATGAATGAAAGTTCAAGCTCTAATTACAGTAAAATCTTACCGTATGAATTCCAGACAACAGAGTATTTTTGGAATGTTTTCAGATGATTGGCTCATTTTTAATTCAACTATCATCCCAATTGTTTTGGATTATTTGAATTAATGGCCTTCACTTTCAGTTAGGTGCAAACATTTGCCCCTAAAGAGCCAAGAACTTGAGAGGTTTGAGGCACAAGCCTGCACCGGTGCAACATCCACACAGGAGCGCTTGTTTGCTTACATACGACTTGTAGAAGACCTGTGGCCATCTTGGATGACTGTCCAGGTCAGCAGAGGAAGGTGGGCACTCAGATTCCTCACACACCAGTCGAACACACTCAAAAGGAAGCAGTATGATAAAGATGATCGATGATCTGAAGTGCTGCTCTTTCTCAAGGGATTTTGTATCTCCAGCTGTAACGAAGAGCTTGCTATTTCCCTTGGGGTTCACATCTACTATTCTTCAACTATTCCTCTGATGACCTAAGGATGGACTGGCATGATGTTCTAAAACATGAGCAGATGCCTAAGGATGAAGACAGTCATCCTATGAACTGGGTGTAGGTACGCATGCAATGATACTACGAATGTTTAGCAGCAGAGGAACAATTCTGACAAAATAAATGAGGAATGAAATAAGAAAGGTTAACAGTCTCTGGCACCAGATCATGCAACAAGGGTCAAGCCTGGAAAAATTTATCATGAATTTCACTCTGCCATCACCCAGTCATCTTCCCATAAGTTACATCTGACAACAAAGTAACCAAATGCCACCAACTTATAATTTGTCAAATGAACAGTTATGGAATCCTATTCACCTATTTTGAAGCAATCTGAACAGATTTTCTCTGTGAAAACCTGTAACTGTGAAAACCTTCTCTGTGAAAAACTGTAACTGCTGAACAAGAGTTTTACTGGTACACAGCATGTGTGATCACTGTTTTAAAACATGCTTTCCCAATGTAAGGTCTAACATTGCCTGTTTAAAACAAGCACCTGCTACGACCACTCGTGCATCCTCCTGAATGAATTCAACATCTGGACACTCTTTGTTCCTGGACGACTTTATTTACAATTCTCACTTTCCTGCAAATGCACAGATGATGCAGTGCAGGAGCGAGTCATTCTGTGATCAGCCAGCGTACACCCCTGGGTCACTGCTGTGCCACTCCTCTGACTCACTGGGTTGCATATTGCAACAGCTGCTAAGAAATGCAAAATGAAGCTTGGTAGAGAAAAATAAAAGCTAAATAAACAAACATTCTCCCCTCTATGCTGTGATGTAAACATTTAACGGCTGCCAGACCTTCACAGGTCCTGCTGTCACCCCACAGCTTCTTGACTGGTGAGCTATGGCCTTGCATTCCTTGAGCTAGTTCAGCTAACCAGTGACCCCTGTATTCCAGGTGTAAATGAGTTTTCCCACTCCAGCCTGGCTTTTGTCAAGGCTTCAACGTAAGCAGTTAATGAGTGCTATTGCTCTGAGTTTTCCCAGGTGGAAGAAGAGCACATCTAACTGGTACACAATGACAAGCAGGAGCTAAAGGAGAGTACAGGATAAGGAATCCCCAAGGCAAAGCAGGACTAAGGATACATTAGGCAGAGCCATCTAACAGCCCACATCCAGCCTGCTGTATGGGCTTGGATCCATGTGTGCTTAGTCAGGAATCTAGCTGGGGGTTAACAGGAAAGAGGCTGGTTTTGTGTGAAACAGCCTAGCTAAAGCCATCAGCAGAACTGCTAGCCTGTAACAGCCCAACACATTTATTCAGCAGCAGGAGACAGCACAAGGATGCTCAGATTTATAACTCCAAGTACCATCATTATTTAGTGTGCAGAAAGCCTTCTTGTCTCACAGTTAGCAAAACAAAATTACAAATTAATAGCCATAGGTTTCCCCCCATGTCCTGGATATATCATCCAATTTCCCGTGCTGTGATTTTATTTTGTTACTAAACATATGGGGCTTGGAAAACTAGCAAAATTAGTATTACACATATTTTATCCCTGTTCTCTCACATGATTTTTCATCTTGTGTTTGTTTGCTGAAGGAGCACAGCCCTTCTCTTAAGAATAAAAAAAAAAACACGAGGGGAAAAAAAAAAGATTTCTTGTTTGTAGCTTTGACTGGGTTACTTCCTTCTGTGGACCCTTTCAGATATGCTTTGGATTTGCTTTCCAAGAGGGAGCATCCACTTCCACACAGAAGTTGGCAAAAGGCAGCAATCCCAACTGGGTTCCTGCCAGGAGATGAGAGTGGAGTTCATACAAATGACTCCCACATGGAGAAACTCGTCTGCTTTCAGGAACACCTGGGTGAAAATGTTACCCAGGAAAGCTCTTGCCAGGGGACTCAAGGTGAAGCCATCAAATGACAAAGAACAGTTTTAAATGAAAGAAAATTGCAGCTCCCCCTGCTCAGAGAGATCAAAACAAACGAAAAGAGTTCCATGCAGGCCTTGGTGTGAAGGGAGACCACAGCGTGAGCCGGGTGTATTTTTGTTCATGGATGTGTAAGGGAAGACAACAGACCACTGCTGCACAAAAGCACAAAAGCTTTCTGGCGCTCAGATGGCGATGGGCACTTTGCAGTACATCACAGATAGGCAGTCTAAAACAAACAAGGATGTTCTATTAGGGATCTTCTCTCAGATGGATGAAGAACCCGGCCATCAGCCTGAGCCCATTTTCCTTTCCATTGTCTCATAAATCCAAGTATGTCTGATTTAAAGGGAAAAATAATATTAACGACACCAGTTTGATGTAGTTAAATTAGGAGTCCAAGTTTAAGTTCAGATGGAAACCCCTCTGACAACAGGAATGTAACGGAGGAGGCAGAAAATCTCAAGATCTTCTGCATTCAAATGTTCTGCACAAAGCTATCTCCACTGAAAACGCCGGGCAATCCATCTTGAGAATCCTTCCAGAGGTTCAGCAAAAACAGGCTGTGTTAGAGATAAGAAGTCTGATTGCAATCTTTCCTCTATCAACACAAAGCAGGAGTCGCCCCACCAAAGTCAGGTCGGAATACAGATCAAAAGGTGATTTACCTTCAGAAATATTCAAATGATTAAAGGCATACCACTGCATTTAACGCCCCATAGTTGGGTCTGTGACCTCAGTAAGTAGCACTTGGTAATTAATTCACATCTGATTGCTTGTAGTCCTTTCATCAAAAGCAAACAAAACAAAACAAAGTAAAGTCTTTCCCAGTGCTAACCTGTGATGGAGTTGCCTAGAAGCTGTGAGCATGGGCTGCCTGCAGCAGACAGAGCTGTGTGCCATGCTTGGGGTGCTGGGGGGACTGGAACTCCAGAGACAGAACTGAGGGGAATGACAGAAAACTCAGATGAAGGCTGAAGTCACCACGAGGAGAAGACCACCTCTCTGCCTGTTACAAAGAGTCTGAGCAGAACTGTTACTATTATTTATTTCAAGTGCAAATACTGTTTTTATTTGTCAGCAATTAAGAGAAAAAGGAGCAGTGCCCTTAGGGAAATTTCAAAAGGCAGCTTTGAGATGTTCCTTGTGCTTCGTGCAGAGAACGAAGGTCCTGCAATTGGTTCTCTGACACTTCCAACCAGCCTCCCCCAGCCACATCACAGGACAAAATATTAGCCTTACAGAGTCTGTAACAATGGAGTGCTGTAAAACTGTAAATAAAATGCATTCCCACAGCTCAGCTTAAACACAAGACCAGCTGCTGGGTCAGAAGAAGGGCCGTACTGCCCAGCATCCTCTTGCTGCCAGTAGCCAACACACAGTGAAGCTGCAGATGGCTCATTACAGCAGTTATGGCTCCTCAGGTCGCTCCAACTTGGATAACGGTGCTATTTCTAGAGATAATACACAGTGATAAGCACCGACCTCCAGGGATGGATGCATTAATCATTAGCCAATAGCAGATGCCTGGGGAAGAGCATATGGACTTGAGAAGCACCAGCTATGACTTCACTGCTTCACCGCTGCAGCAATTGGCAGATCAGAGATTTTCTGAGACACAGCTGGCATCTTTTTGTCTCACAGTCCTGGATGGATTATTCTTCTAGAAATCTGTGCACGACCTAGGCTAATAGGATACGAAAAACACACGCAACTGGAAAACAAGAAGAGCCTTTTGCATTAAAGCTATGCTATAACAGCACTCTGAGCTGAGCTGCAGCAGGGCGTGCTCCTGCAAACCTGCCACCAGCCCTGCTGCAGACCGTCCTGCCAGCTGGGTGCCAGCCCTCTGCTGTCAATAGATGTCACACTTGTGCTTCTGTTTATGTCTTCTGGAGGAGACTCCGCCAAGTGAGTGCAGGGTAGCAGCAGGACACAAATTATTTGAATGCAGTGCCTTTATAAAATAAAACCAAATCTAGGAAAGATTTGATCTTCTGCGGGTTTTATGATGTGCATCCCTGGAAAGTATTGAACACAGAAAGAGAAAGAGGGAGGAATGACAGCAGGAATCTTATCTTACAAGGCAAAAGTTCATTCTGAGCCATAGGTTACAAGTTCATAACTATATAGCTAAATAGTTGTCTGCTTTTTGGTGAGCAAATGGATTTTAAGTGTATTTTTGTAATCTCTGGCTAAATGCTTGTTGTAATAAGTACAAGGCTGGGAGGAAAACAAATAATCTGTGTTCAATGTACAAACAGCAACAGATAATTCTTTTTCAGGCAGAGACATACATTTAGCAAAAAGTACTGAATGCTTTAGAATAGTAAAAACCTTGGATCTGACTCCACCTAACTCTTACATTGGCATGCAGATCTGACAAGTGGGATGGCATGATCCATGGAAGAATACCTCAGAAAGTCTTTCTCTGTGCTATAACCACTGCGTAATGGTCAAGTTAGAAAACCAGAAAGCCTTTAGTCTTGCTTTCCCTGTGAAAGAAAGAGTTGCCTTTCTACACAGTCATCTGTGCTAACATACACAAATCAACCTCATGTGGAAGAAAGTCAGCACTAGAAAAAGTGTGCAAGATGGAGAAAAAACACGGGGTTTTAAATCACCTCGTAGGAATTTGTGGAACTTCCGATGAAAGTGTCATTGCTAAATCTTGCAATGTGGCACTGAATGTCTAATAGCTGTTGGCACTGTAAGGGGATGCAGTGCAAAGCTCTGGGCGCTCTTCCCAACAGGAGCAGCCAGCTGTTCAGTCGCACTTCTTGTGGACTCTCAGTAATTGCATTGCTGCAGCACCCCTTGCTCCCCAGGAACCCAAACCTCGTGTCATTGCAGTGGGTTGTGCCAATAGGCAGAGATGATGATTCCAGTGGGACTCTACACAGCCAAAATGAATCAAGCTTAAACTGGCTACGACAGTCATCACTTTTTAATGTGCCAAATGCTGTTACCGGATTACATAGTTCACTTCAGAAGAACTGTATTCCATGAAGTGAGGAATTCCTGTTTTTTACAGCAAAAACAATAGCTATTTATACTGTAAATGTTTTCCAAAGCAGAACCAGGCAAAAATGTCTCTTCTGAAAGAAAATTTAGTTCAACACCAGATTCTGGAAACCAGAAGCTCCCCCAGCACAGCAGTTTTGGGGCAGTTCCACTCAGTATCAAACAATTCCCCAAGGCAGTAAGGCCCCTGGAAAGTTAACTAAACTCTTCTCTGATTTGCACTCATCAATAAGCTCATTCATTTAGTACCCACTGAATAATTCATCATTACTAGCAGTAACAGTATGCAAACCAGGGAAAAAATCAGCTTGACTTTCACATCCCTGGACGAATGCACAGTCAGGAAAATAAGAAGCTGGAAACTTATTTTCTTCTCTTAGCAAATGCTAGAAATGGATATGGCAGCCATTTCAAGCACTGTGTCATGGTCCTCCACAACCACAAAATCTTTTTCATAATGTCTGAGAGCAAAACCAGGGAGCCCTGGGAGCAAAACCAGAGGCTCAGGCCAGCGAGTGCTGCTTGAGGAGCCATGCCAGCCCTGCTCCCACTGCGCCGTGCTCATGCAGTGCTGCCCTGGTGGTCACACGTGGAGCTAAAACCCCATGTCCACCCCTGTGTCTGCACATGAGAAGAGGAATGACTGAGCGGACATTTCTCTGCGTTCCATTACTACACGCAAAAGATTAAGGGGGAATGCTCCACCCGCTGCATTTCTGTGTATAAATGTGGAGCACATTAAAACCCCACTGTTAGGCTGCAAGATTTCTTTGATCATCACTCACAAAACCACCATCTGGCCTGCAGTACTCCCAACTTGCACCAAAGGTCAATCTACATGAAATGTTTAAAGAAGCCATTTGTGTATCGCCAGCATTGGAAAAATAGACATCACCATTCTATTACATTTCATAACTCAGGCTGAATCTGATTGATATCACCTGAAAAATAATAGAAAATTCCTTCAGGCAAGTAACTGACATATTTGAGGAGAGACAGCTTTGCTTAATTATTCATTGCTACTGTGACTGAGTTCTTCTGGATGCTGCTGTGAGGGAAAATAGCAGTTTTCTGGCTTTCTGCATTGCCTGTGACCCTTCCTGGAGGCAGATCCTCCCTGAGTGCTCGCCGGCTGCAAGCCCTGCGGCTGCAGGGACAGCACTGCTTAGAGCAGAACCCAGAGACAAGGCCAGGCAACACAGGCCCACAGCCTCTGCCCACAGAGCACATCGGCCATGGCTGCTTCCAAGGCAATGGTTTCCCAGTATCAGGAACAGTAAAAGCTGGGGACAACGATAACCAAAGTCGCAGTGATCCGTACAATCCTGCCAGCCCTCCGCCACATCACGTCTGAAGGAAGAACGGTACCGCAAGTGAGTCCCCGTGAGGTGGGAGGACATCAGTGACAAGGAGCATTTATGTGTGCTACACAATTAAACAAACTGCACTTTTGGTGACACAGGCAAATCTGAATCATATGCTGCAAACATTCCTACAGTGTGCTAGTGAGAGCGAATGACAAATCAGCACATCTGCCTGCATGCGGCCCGAGAGCCGAAATAGCACAATTTACTTTTTCTATGTGAAATATCTTGCAAAGGAAATGGCATAGAGGCTTAATTTCACAGAAAGAGCAAACAGTAATTTATCCCAGGAGCGAGGAAACAGCAGGGACTTGGAAATTCAGAGCGGGCTCAGTATTTCTGAAACTAATGGATTTTACAGAGGAGAAACAAAGAGGATCCTTCATGAAACTTCAGAAGCTCAGCCCTTACACTCCTATAGATGAGCAATGTTTGTCTCTGGAATAGCATCATCTTATGTTTAATTTATTTTCAATAGTCCCTCGAAGGCCTTCCTATTTAAGTACTTCAGCACTGAGGACTAATCATTTCTCTTTGGCCTCAAGAAGGTCTTCTTTATTTATTTTCCAGCTCCCCAGAGCAAGCGTGAGGAAGCGCACCATGCAGCAGCACTGCCTAGAAACAGCACTAAAAAGACAGAGATGGCACCGCACTGAGTCAGCACCCCGACCTCCTGAATGCTCCTGCCTGCTCCCCAGTGACATTGGGCATTAAATGGCCGCTAAACACAGACCCCAGCTCTGACCAAACTGTGCTAAATTTTATTATCCCTGAAGGCAGAGTAGGAAACCACAGCCAGACGAGCATGGCATGGCTATCCAGAGCTCCCATGGGTCACCTGCAGCCACTGAGCGTGGGGATGGCACTTAGAGAGCAAGGGAACATCCTACGCGTGGCCATGCCTGGGGAGCTGAGGGGTGCGAGGCAGCAGCAGCCGCTGAACCTCCGGGCACTGCGGACTGAAGCTCCATCCAGCACAGTGAGGAGGAGAGAGACCCAGCATCCTTCAAACATTGCTGTTTTACTGCCTTGCCCCTCATTTGACTAACACAATCTGCAATTATATAAAACATATCACATTCTTCATCTACCAAGTTTCTGGCTTTTTTTTTTTTTTTTTTTCTTCCCAGCAACAGAAAAAGGAAAAGGCTGGGGAAAAAAACAACACAAAAAATAGGATTGAGATCTTTGCCAATGCTCCCTCCAGCTCTCAGGATAGTGGTGGAACAAACGTGTCTTCTATTGGTTGCTTTCTCCCTTTTCTTCAAAGAGCAAGCTGCGAGTACCTGAGTGCCAAACCCCTGGCAAAGTCAGGAGCAGAGTTCAGTTACCCCCATGCCCATGCTTCAGAGCTGGCTATTTGGTCTGAAAAACAAGACAAAGTCGTTGGTTTTTTTTTTTTTTTTAAGTTTACAGGGGAAAAGAGAAATGGAATGAAAAAAAAATAAAGGGAAGGACGAAGAGCAAATGCAGTCACGCTGCACAGAAGCTATGAAGGCTGCACACACATCAGGAAGAGAATATTTGTAAATCTGGAGGTATTTATGTGATCACTGTTCCTTTCAAAAACTAAAGAAAAGTCCATTAATTTATCAAACCATCAAAGTGCTCCTGCTTTTCCATAAGTGCCATTAAAATACATTACTGAAAGAAGGTAAGGCACCAGGGCAGAATATTTTATAATCTAATAGAGTAAATCTTGACATCTTTCACGTTAATGACCCCAAAACTTGACGGGAATTCTGCCTTTATTAAAAATTGAATAAAGATGACATCATGTAGTTTAAGGTCACTGCAAGCCATCACTATTAAATACATGAGCCTCTAATGCAGAGTGCATAATGGAGATTCAATCTCTTTTTTCTCCCTCTGCTAATCAGCCAGCAAATCACACTGACGTTCCAGGCAGGTGACAGAATAAAACATGTAAAGGCAAAGAAGAAAAAAACTCAGAAAACCCACTGTTTTGTTTCATATTCAACAGCTGAAGTTGGAGCTACATGATATGCAGCAAGAGCTTCTGCTACCAATTCACTACAGCTCAAAATAGCCCTGAAAGCAGACAGACTGACGGACAGACAGGAGGAGGGGCAGCAGAGCAGAGGAAGCCCGGCCCCGCTCAGCAAATACCACTGGTGTGTAATGTGTGTAAAGCAGGCCCATAAAAACATTACTGCTGTCATTTCAGCTCTGCTTACGGATTAGGAAGTCTTTATTTTAATGGATCCTTTCTTCCTTCTCTATACTTTGTTCCAATTATAAATTATTTTAACAGCAGTTTTCTTTCCTCTTTTCCCCCCTTAAAGCACAATTAGAGAATAATTGTTTTCAAATAATAACCACAACTTTTCCATTTAATTCTCTTTTAACACTAGTGGCGTCTCCCAGCTGATTCGCTCAGTGCTAGATGAGGGTTTAGAAGCACTATAGAACAGAGAAGCAGCTGTTTCTTTGAGCATTATGAGTTTTATTAATCCCCTCTTGCCTATAAAATGTAATCGCCCCCTTTATTTCTAGAAGTACTACATATAGTTTCCAAATAAGTGACAATCAGAAACAAAAAGTTTCTAACCTTTTTATCACAGCCCTTTTTATAGTGCAATATACAGACGACCCTGCAGGGTGGCACGCTCCTTCTATTTAGCTAGTTCATAAATAAAACAAAACACACCACAAAAGTAAACACTCCACAAAGCTCAGTTTCACTAAAATCTGCTCTGATTAGCATCTCTGAAATGGATATTATCCACAGCCAACAGAAGATGCTCACAGATACTGGAGACCAACAACAGGAAAGCTGCTTTGTACCACTGCAGCTTTTACTCACGGCTGGGGTGCCCTGCATCAAACTGCCTCCCGGCCTCCAGGAGGAGCCTCGTGAGCCCCAACCATGTGCCCTCCTGCTCCCTTTCCCTCTTACTACAGCTAATGCTTCTGAAGCACATGGAGTGTCTTTTAAACAGTCCCTGACAGAGCCAAAGGAGCTCTGGGGATACATACGCACACTTTTCTATCACTCATCCAACTGCCTCCTATGCAGCATTCATACTTTCAACTGCCATCTAAGTAAGATATTAGACTCTCTGCATTTGTACTGGGAGAAAGTCAATGGAGAGAGAGTGAATGTGCATGTGCCCTATGGAGCAGAGAACTACTGGGAAGACGAGGGAAGCTCCTGATGGCAAAGCAACTCAGGTTTCATTGGAGAAGCTGAAGCTTTGCTGTACTACCTGCTTCTATTTAACAATAGTAACATTAAGAGAGAGACTGAGAGTCACTTTTGCTCGAATCGTGCCCTCCTGCAGCAACACCTCATGCGGGCACAGGAAGGACCTGTTCTCTTCCAGACAGGGCTGAGCTCTTCTTTCCCTCCCAAGCCCTGCCCTCCCTTTGCTGAGCTCAAAGCCACTCGACTCCTTGGGGCTGCAGATGCTCCCCAGGGGCAGGTCCCTGTTATTTCACACTTTAACCTTAAGCCCAAGACTATGTCACTTAAAAAAAGAAGCCTGTGAACAGCAGATGAATAATAATTGCAGCTTGGATTAAACACTCTTCTCATTTATAAAGAAATTCAATGCAGAAGAGGAAAGAAAGATACAACTATGACCGGAATTGCTAATATTTGAGCCATTGCCAGGCTTACTTTCATATCCAAATATTTAAATACTAACTAGATACCATGAAGTGCCCCCAAATACGGCATTCTGTTTGGCTTCCAGAACCTGCTAGCCACAGGGGCATCCTGGTGGAGGCAACACAGCTCCTCCCCTGTTCCTTCTTGCAAGGCTGCAGCCTTTCCTATGCCTTTAGCAGCACCTCACAGTGCTTGCAAGGGCTCCCTGGTGGCCCATCTTCTAACGATGTCATCAAAGACCTCCCTCGTTTGTTAATTTTTGCACTGAATAATTCAACTCATGGTCACCTAGGGCAGCTTCTTATGAGCGGAAAGTAACTTTTAAACACGTCAGTGATTTCTTTACAAAAATAAACCGTGTTGTACAGCCCACGTCTAAAGCATTTTAAAAGCAAACTACATTCTGTTCATGGCAGCAATCCTTTCATCATCCACTGCTTCAAGATTCAGAATAGGAAACAGATATCCTCCAAAATTACTTTGAAACTGGAGCATCTGTCCTTGCAGAAATGGTTACCTGCCTGTTGTTCTATAAGTTAATTACTGGAACAGCTTAAAGTACAAATTTATAACATTCTTTTAGTTCATCACACTGTGGGTGTGTTCTTTGAAGAACACTGAATCAAGTTAGCCAATAACAGAAACAAGCTCTGACTAAGGAATACAATTACACCAGTAACCACATTAGCCCGTGGACTAGGGTGCTGTTCAAGGCATCAGCCTTCAGTGCTGGCTAAGCTCAGGCCATGCAGTGTAATGCAATCCTCTGCCATGCTGGGCTGACGTGGCAGCTCCTCTCTGGCCTTGGCGAGGCTCTGAAACCAGCAGGCACTGCCTGCATCTCCTTCAGGGGCTGAGCAGAAAAGGAAGGCAGGCTGTGGGAGAGGGAACCCTCCGAGCTGCCCTCTGACCAGGAGACCTTCCTCTCACTCGGCCCTCACACATTCAGTGTCCTTCCATCTCCTCAGGTTTGCTGAAGGCCAGCAGCCCACGGCAGTACCCAGGCAGCAGGTTTGTGGCTGCTGTGTTTATGCTCATTGAACACATTTTCCAGATCCCCTTACAATGTGTTTTCAAGCTGCCCTACAACGAGCAGCTCCCTGTGAACACATAGGGCCCACAGCACAGTCATTAACAAAAACAAGCAGCCGACCAGGAGACTATTTGCATAAACTTGTTATGGAGAAGAAGGGAATTAAATGCTTAGCTGGATTGAGGCCTCCAACTATGGTTCTGATTATGGATTTACACACTTATGCATCAGAAATCACTCTGTCAACATCAACTGAATGACACTGCTGTAAAAGCAACATAAGCAAAAGGAGAATTAATCTCAAGGCAGTTTGATTTTTGTTCACTTATTTCGTTTTTAATTAAAAGAAATGTGGAAATGAAAAATCCCTAATGACTGCAGAACCGCTCCATTTCAGAAAGGAAGGAAACAGGCAGATGTGAATGCAGATATGCTTTTTTCTGAAAAAGGAACATGGCATTTATGAGCCACGTCCATAAAAAGGAAGATGAGAAAAATAAAGTTCTTTCAGAAGCAGCACAGGATCTTAACAAGAAACGATGTAATAATGGTTCAGTGCTAAAAGAAAATAACAAATGACAGAGTTTTAGTGAAAAACCTGAAGATGCTTCGGCAGTAACACCCTGTAATGACGGTATTAAAAAAGTGCTGGCTGATGCTGTACAGACCCATTAAGAGAGAATTGAGTACAGTAGTAGTTTGACAATTTAGAGAAAACATTTTAGCAAATACATTATATTAAGGTCAGAACACTTTGGAGAAACAAGTTAACAAGATGAGAAAGGTCACACCACAACAGTGGTTTGGATTTGTAAAGATATTACAGCCATTGTAATGATGCATTGGATTTTTACGTTTTTGAAGTCATTTGATAAAATTTCACGTCTAGCTTTTACCTCCATGAAGCAGAGCCCATACCAACAAAGAATAGCTGCAGACTAATAGGAAAAATACACTTTATGAAGCTCAGCATGAATTTCATTCAGAATCATAACCAGTTTTAAATAATTCATATTCAAAGTAAAATGTCCAGCTTTACATGAGATCATTGGAAGAAGCACAAAGAAAAATAGCTAGAGAAAAAAAACCACAGCAGCAACATTGCCAGAAGGTAGGCTAGGAAACTTTCTGAAGAGCACAATGTGCATTATAGTCTATTAAAGATATGCACCAGTGAATTACTCCTGTTTTGCGGGTCTACCCTCAAAAGCAATTACCAATTTGGAGGGTCTAAAATTGTAAGTCTGTTTTGTAATGCTGGGTTTGCAATGAGAATGTTCCTTGGGGTACAGAGGTGTGCTTAAGTCTCAGCAAACAGAAGGCCAAGTTTACAATACAAAGTGTGGCTTAAAAGCTGACCGTAGTCCTGCTTAAAGCAGCAGAGGTATCATTAGCTCTGTCACACTTCTAACTTGACAGCTGTTAGAAGAGAGCATTTTCTGAAAAGCCAAAAGAATTAAAGGCTCATCCCAATTTCAGTGAGGTCTTCTTCATACAGTTCTCAAGAGGAACCACTGTGGCCATCCCAGCTGACCGTTCTTATGAGGTTTAACACACTTCCCCTAAATAACAACATTTATTGTTAATGGATCATCCACTTAACAACCTAATGAGGACTGTCGCATGAAGAGACCAACTTCCATGCAGCCACATTGATATCCAATGTCAACCAGTTAGAGCTTGGTGGTAACACTGTTATTAGAACTGTTAGCATTTATTTCCCCTATAATAAGGTAGTTAAACACCATTATAGTCCCGTTCTGTAGGCAAAGCGTGTGCACAGCTTCAGTCTCATCATTCAACAGATCAAATTCGGGTTTACAAAGCATGCAGTGAAAGGCACACACAACCCTTACAACTCTGATTTGGTCCAGTTATGAGTACAGCTTTGCAAATTGAGACAAGAAGAATTTAGGCAAAGACCTGATGGGATCACTCATTCCTCTCCCCGTCCTGTCTGCCATGTAATGATCCTCCCCAAAATGACTGCTCTATGCAGACAATTCATTCCTTCCTGAGCCACTCTCAGAATTTTCATGGAACGCAATTCCTTCCTCTCTAACAATGTCAGCACAGCACAGACATGACAGCCTGCTAACTTCTACCTGGATACTCCAACAGACTTCAGCCCTATTCCTGGCATCTGCAGAAATATTCCGTGCATTGGCAATAAAGGAGTCATTGCTGATACAATGAACGCGTCTGTTTGCCAGGCTAGCTCTTGCCAACATAAGTGCACAACTATTGCTCTAGAAAAGTCCCAAGTCAGTGAGGTTTTGGCACCCCTTCCTCTGCTTTGGAGCGCAGCAGCTTTTCCTGCAGCAGCAGTGCCACACGAGGCTGATCAGTGGTCACCTGCTGCCTCGCACCAGGGCTGCTGCTGTTGTGATTTTACAAGCACAGTGAACACCAGGCAGAGGAGTGCTGGCCTAGAGAGATAATGTGCTTGTCCTGCACAAATTACCACATTTGCATGCCTAATGGTTTCAGAGTTTTCTCTGAAATCTGTCTTAGAACTGAAAGCAAGCATACAGCTAGAGAGGAACACAAATCCCAGTCAGTGCTAAAACCATGATGCCCAGCTGTAGATACTGAAACGCAGAACTTGTACGCAAGAAAAGACTTCTGCCTATTTGTGCAAAATTAACTATGTTTTCTCTGATTCAATGTGACTCAATTGCTAATGACCACTACGAGAGATGTGACATGGTGCATGATGATACATGACTCTGAAACTGCTGCAGGAATGATCTCATATCCTACAGTTTAAGATCTTTTGCAGAGATCCCCTTCAGCTGATACTTCTTGATCTTCCTTGTAGCGCTCCATAGCTCTCACTTGTGTTCCAGGATTTACTGATTTGATTTGTAAATTGCGGGAATCCAGAAAGACAACTCTGATTTATACATTTTTACTCCAAATGCATACAATGTAAGAGATCATTTGGGCTCATTAAGACTCATTTAACTTACATGCTCACATTCACCTTGCTTCTGCAACGCTCCTGGGACAAAGCTGGAATCACGTGTGGGACTCACAGGTCAGGATGGCAGCAAGTAATGCTATGAATAAGAAGTGACTGCATTAGAGTTGACTGCCTTTATGACATACCTTTAACATATCTTTCATTCTATCTTTTCAGCTTACCCATTGCACCTACCTACAGCCCCTGGAAACACTCCTACACGAGGATACGCGAGGGTGAGTGATCTAAATGAGTCTGCAGTGGTACCAGGGAGTCTCAATTAAGGCAAAATAACTTCTGCTACTTCACCTATCACCTCTGATGTTGGTACTGAGGGCTTGTAAATCTCTTCTCAGTGGGCTCCCTCATTTGTCTTATACTTTATCCTCTTTGTGAGACCTTCTCCGCCCTTTGAAGGTAGCTAAGATTCATCTTGTTCATCTGTTCTTTGCACCTCATTGCAGAAACTGATGCTTGAGATAAGATAGCTGGATAATGATCACAAATGGCTTCCAAGAGCCTCTTTGGTGCTAAAGTAAATTATTTTAAGGTACTTTCTCTTCTGCCTGCTGGGTTTAAAAACTTCTCATGGTACACATAACACATAGGACTGCAAATTCTTGTTGCACAGTTTCCTGGGCAGCTTTTAAAGCATCACAGCTATTCAGTGCCACTACAAATCTTTATCAATTATATTAAGAATTGTGAAAAATGAAGCAGGAACAGACATCACCTGCCGCACGTATAAATATTCCCTGCACTCCTGCTTCAGCAGTAACTTGGGGGTAGGTTTGGAGGATACTGAGCAACTGTTTCTAATTAGAATTGTGACACGTTTCGTGTTTCTTCAACTTCTATCTGCGAGCACCTTGCTGTTTGTCTTTCACGGCAGTTTTGAGAACCTGAGTGCTTGCAACATTGTAAAACCACAAAGCCGCCAGCAGACAATACGCAATTGTTGTAAAAGCTTTCCAAACAGAAGCTAAGAACCCAGGTCTAAATGGACCTTCCATCCTCACAATGCAGAACAGGAGCACTGAGCTCCTGCATTACAGCGGGGTTACTTCCAGCTGCCCCAACTCCTTCCTAAAGCTTTTGCATATTAGAGGAGCGAGGCTGAAAACCGCAAAAAAGCAAAAAAAATGTGAAGTTTACTTTAGATTTGAATAGCCAAGCTGGTTTTGATAAACACTCATTGTTTTCTTCTTTTGGGTTGAATTGCCATGTTCCAGTTTGTATTTACACAGACATAGTTCTGCTTAAGGAACCTGGGTGTCAGGTTGTTTTGTTCTGCCTGCTTGTCCCTCCTGTCTTTAGTGTGCAAAACCAGAATCTCCCCAAATCACCAGGAAAGCACATCACTACTGAACAGAACGTGTTCCAAGGCAGAGATTTAAATGCCTCATATTACTGATTTGTTAGTTAAAGGTAAGGCTGCCTAACAGAATTGTCCTCTGTCAGCCTTGAATCACTTTGGCTAAAGTTTGCACACAAGACACTTTTTTTTTTCAGAATTTCTCCTAGAATTTTGACCTCTCTAAAAGCAAGTGAATAAATGAATAGCAGGGATGCTCCTTTTGCTGTCTCTGAAAACAAACAAAACTCATGTTCCCATTTGCTTGACCTAAGGCCATGGGAATGCTTGGTTAGCACAGTGAAGGACAAAGCTGTTAGTTTGGCAAAACATTTATTTTCTGAGCATGCTGGGGTGAGCAGCAACCTTGCAATTGTTCTTTCCAGTTCAGCAGGAGAGGACAAGAAAGCCATGGGAAAAAAACAGCTTGAGACGCAGGAATAGCGTGAGGGATGCTGAGCCAGGCCTTGGGATAAACTGCAACAAAAAAACAGCACCTAAGAAACCAACACAGGGCATTGGAGGATAGTGAAGAACACTGACGTGTCTGGAAAACATTTTGTTTTAATTTCAAGGCCTTGACTGCACTTCAAATAAAATAGGAGGTATTAAAAATGGGAAGATGTAAGCAACTATCACAGAATCACAGAATCACAGAATCACCCGGGTTGGAAGGGACCCCAAGGATCATGTAGTTCCAACCCCCCTGCCTAGCAGGGCCACCAAACATACACATTCAGATCAGGTTGCCCAGGACCCCGTCCAACCTGGCCTTAAACACGTCCAAGGACGGGGCATCCACAACCTCCCTGGGCAGCCCGTTCCAGGGCCTAACCACTCTCCTAGTAAAGAACTTCCCCCTAACATCCAACTATGTCCAAAACTTGTGTGCTGCAGTGGAATAGTCTGCTGCTGCTGCTGCTGTGTTTTCCAGTAAGAAGATCATCAAAATTGATCCAATTTTGTCGGACACTTTGTTGTCCCTGGATGCACAAAAAAGAGCTTCAGCTGAAAGTTGGTGCCATGCCCTAACTATGCTGCCATTATCTGAAGTGCTGCACACACCGCCCTAAGGAACTCGGTGTTTTCCTCTTTTATTGTGATTCTTCCCATCTGGCTGGGAAAGATTTCAACATCTAACATATAACGAACCTGCTTCACTTCAGCAAGGATTCATTATGTTGAGGCTCCAATGCTACATGCTTTATCTAAACCTACAGTAATTACCACAGCAAGTTTGCTGGTCTTCACTTATCTTGTTTGCTAACAAATCTATTGATAGTCAAACAAACAACGGTCAACCTTCCTAATGAACACAATCAATCACAATACACACAAGCCACGACCAAGGCCAAAATGTTAAGACATCCTGCAGTCCTACAGAACCAAAGCTTCCAAAAGTAGCAGAGCAGAAATATTGGAAAAAAACACCAAAGCAAAACAAATATCAAATTGAAACCAACAACTGTGGATTGTTTTCCAAAATAAAAGGGCTGCTGTCTTTGTGACAGCTTACTGAGCCATGTGCTTTAGGCAGAAAGCCAGGATGAAAGGAGAACAGGGAAATTGAGCTCTCTAATGCTGCCAGCAGTAAGCATCCTTCTCTGAGCACAGGAGAGACCTTTCATTTCTTCATGTCATTTTCCAGTTCAATAGCTAAAGACATATTAGTGAAATATCCGAATTCATCTGAACAGAACAGCGAGCTGTGAAGGAAAGCTGTGAGAATACGTACCACATGGTGCTTTCTCCTTTCTTACCCTAATCCCATCTCCCTTGCCAAAGTGTCTGCTACAGGTCTCTGTCAAAGGCTGAATACCTGAAATATTCAGAGTCCCACTCTGACCCAAGTACAGCTCTTATGCTCTTGCACACCACAAACAGATATCAGATAAGTTAGGACTGAAGTTAAACACAGGCTAAAATGTCATCCCGGTGACACCAACCTGGGGACAGCCTGTGCCCTGCATGACCTCCCTAGGCACTCACTGGGGATTGAGCAGGGCAGCAGCACTGCCTGGGTGCCCTGCTTCAACTTGCTTTTCCCTGAGTGCAGAAAGGGAAGAACTCACTTCTGTCACGGCTGTGACTGGTGCACTGCCTGCTGGGTCACCCAGCTCGCTCTCACCAGCTGCGCAGCACATTCACAGCCTTCTTGATCCAAACTGTCACCTCTCTTCTGCAAACTACCTGGCACTTCAAAACTCAAAAGTAATTCCTCCTCTCCTTAAGTGTCCTTCATTTTGCGTTGTCAGTAACCTTAATAAATTCAGCCATGAAGCCCGGTGCAGTTCTTATAATGTTGGTAACAGTAGCCCAGCCATGCAACTTGGGGGATGGATCTGCCTGTACCACGGCTCCCTGCAGCCCTGAGCACAGAGGTGGGTGTGCAGGCAGCCAGACACACCGCCACCACCCCGCACAGCAAACCACTGTGCGAGACAGATGGACGTCTGGAGACAGCAAGGAGGAAGCCAACAGAGCTCATCTGAGTCATGGCAGGCTGGAGGCTGTCGGGAGGGAAAGCGTGCCAAGTGCTGGGCTTTATGTCATCATGATCGTAATATGAAATTGTCTATTGACTCTGTGTTGTTCTGCTCCATAAAATATTAATGTATCATAGAAAGAGGGGAATAAGACTCCTGTCTTTATGGACATAGATATTCAGAGAGAAGTACCAGTACGAAGGCTGAGGCTCAGGGCATTATTCTATCCCTGCACACAGCCTAACGCATTTGCTGAAGTGAGATAGCATCAATGAATTTTAAAAGCTTACCATACCCATTTGATTTAGTCAGCCCTAAAACATTAAATATAAGTAAACAATGAAAAATATATTCACATTTTGAGAATTGCCAGGAAAGTCTCAGCAAATGCTGAAATTTTCAGCTGTCACTACAAATTTCACGGCATTCAATTGCAAAAATGAAAAATTGTGATTTTCTACATTCAGGCTGAAGAGTTCTGCCATTTTTTCCCCTATCAAACTGCTCTTATTGGTTTTACCCAAGGTCCTAACTTCACTTAAACACAGCTTTGAACATTCACATTGCTGGAATTTCAGAGAAGGAAAAAATACAGTATGTGCATATGTGTATACATTCTCTCCTACTCTTCATGTACTCACATAAAATCCATACATACGAGAGATATGAGACAGTATATAGAGTGGAAACACACATTTGCACTCTTCATATATCCTGCACTCCTGTTGCACAGTTTTGTAACTGGCTTCCTTTGGAAGGGAAAGCTATGAATGATGGGCAGATACAAACTGCTTTTGTCTATTTGCACAGCACATCTGTTTTAAAGATTGCAACTGGTTTTAATAACATCTGCACTACTGTAAGACTTTGAGATTGCAACCAGGGTCAGTGACAATGGGCACATGAAACTATGCAGAAGGGATTTAATCCTTCAGAAAAGGAGTTTACTGCACCTAGCCAATACTCAAATGATCCAAGTTTGATCCTTCCATCCCCATGCCAGACTATCATCCTCATCTGTGACAATAACAACGCCGTGCACTGCCTGGATAACCTAGTGATCCCTTCTGCCTTAAACATTTCCAGTGTCAATAAAATATAAGACATTATTATTGTCTTGGTGCCTAGAAACCCAAACCAGAGATAAAGTCGTGCTGTGCTAGGCTCTACTGAGCACTGGCATTGTATCCAGATGTGTAAGACTTGATGTCTGTACATCCTCAGTATCAACCTCCTACAGGTCAAAGCAGTTTGAAGGCAACCCAGCCCATATCGTGCAACTTCCTCATGCTGGATGAAACGCCCCTGGAACAGAGGGGCAGCAGAAGACAATTCCACAAGGAAGAACAAGTTGTGCTCTGCTTCCCAAATGAGCATCCATTGCAAACACTTTTGATTCTCCTTCTTTATCACAAAATGGCTTTTAAAATGCCTAATTTGTGGTATGTCAGAAACGTTAGTGGATTCACCAAATAGGTCTCAGTGCTATCAAACACCTTAGTGTCACTTGGGGCCATTTACAACAAACACCCCTCTGTACACTGCTCTGTTATAAATACTACTCTGTAATTACTGAGGGACTCATAAAAGAGAGCTGGCATCCTAGTGACAGAATTTCCTTGCAGATTTGTGACTTTAATATTGAAGAGAAACCTCCTGCCTTTGAAGATGCTCCCCAGGCCACTGGCTTCCTTCAGCAGAGGGCTGAGCACACACATCACGGTTTGAAGAGCAATCATAAGACAGCACAAAGTAGCGCCCCATTTACAGACAGCACCACTGGCCAAACAGCAGAGGAGGATTTACCTCAGTCTGCTGTTGAAACGTGTCAGCAAATCATCCATGTGATTCGAACTATTTTATAACAAAGGTTCGCAACTTAAACATACAAGCATAGCAATACACCAGGAAAAATCACAACTGTGAACTGCTAGGAAATCAGCTCAAATTTACCAAGGGAATTAATGCAGAGATCTTCATGTCTTGATCAAGCAGTAAAATTCATGAGTCTTTCTGTGAAAAAACGTTTGAAGAAAATTCCTGCCTACCCAAACAAGAGCACTGAAGAGAGCTGTTTTTATTAAAAGGTGTCTACTAACCTCCAAGTACTCATTTGTGCACGACAACATATCCGTAAGATCAGTCAAAACATTACACCAACAGTAAGATTACTTCAGCATGCTTTGGATTCAGACATAACCAACTGGAAAATGCAAGCTGAATCAGCCCCTACCCCATTATTAGACACTTTTCAGCCACTATAAAACCCTGGTTAAGTATAAATTGCTGCTGCACACTGTACTCTGCACATTCAACCCAATGAGGCTTTTTGGACCTGCTGCACCCCTGGCTTTGGACTCACTCCAGGGATCTCCAGCGCTGAGCATCTCACCTGGAAATGCTGCTCATCCTCACCTCTCATCGCTGGCCAGTGATCCAGCAGATTTGCTCAGAGGGATCTTAGACAGATCCCAAGCCTCTAGGAGTGTTATAGACCAGAGAGCAACAACACGAACTCTTTCTAAAAATGAGCAGACAACCTAAGGTAGGCTAGACTGTAATACTGCAATGTGTTTACGGGATGGAGCACCATTAACAAGCATCTAAATCACATGCCAGAAGCTTATTCTGAAGCCTACTTCTGAGGGAAAACCTCTCCTCGGCTTCCTGGGGCCTTAGATTATGTTCCCAGCTTACTCTGGGTTCATATGAGCATCCGAAGGAAATGTATGGCATCAGCAACAAAGGAAAGGTACAAATGGAAAGATGGAGATACTACTGGCAAAGTGAGATTAAAAACCAAATTAAGCCTCCACAGATCTCTCAGAAAAAAAGTAGCAAAGCTATTCCAATAAGAGATTCCTAAACCTCATCAAATCTACTGTTCAATTATTTTGAACAGAGCTTCTATTAATATACAAATGAAAACCTCCACATCACATGTTATAGCTGACTATATTGCCCATTACCCTTAAAGAAAATTCATACGTCCATATTCCTTTGAGTAAAGAAGATTCAGTTCCTCTTTCTTCATACCCAGGCAAAGACACCACCTTTAATCAGCTGTATCTCTTGATTTACTGTTCTGCTATTAGCTGAATGAGAGCCTTTTCTGTTTAAAACAAATGGTGAGAAAGCCAAACCCCGTACCACAGCCAATACCAAGGACTGCTGAAGCCGCTCTGAATTTGACAAGGAGATCTGCTGTGGCCCATCAGGAAAGCACTGTCTGGATTTGGGCACCCTTGCCTGGCTCCCAGCAAACCTGCACTGACTTGCTGCCCAGCAGGAAGGCTTGTTGCTCTTCTCCACAATGGAGCTATGCAGGGACCTGTAATCTCCACTGCTGATGTTCTCCTGAATGGTACTCAAGGATGTCCAGACACATCATTTTCTGAGAAGCAGATGGTGCCACTCACTGTGCAACAAGCATGGAACAGAAGAGCAGGTGATAACCTTGAAAGGAAAGCCCTGTGGTGTGGATTGAGACTGGGCGATGTGGAATGCATACAGTAATTCTTAATGCTTCCAATCTTGGGTGATTTAGGGCATTTGTAGTCTTTTCCCTCTCCAAGTCTCCTGGAGAAATTCAGCATGCCACAGAATAAGCACACAGATTGTTCCGATGCTGACAGACTGCTTTCAACTACTGCAATTACAACACAATTTAAAAACTGTGCTAAACAGACTGAAGTACCACATACCCACAGTTAAAAAAAAAAAAAAGTATTTTGGAATGAAATGAAGAATGAGGTCTTTATTTGTTCATAATCTAAATGCAACACCTGCTAATCCAAGGGGCCGGGAGGCGATCGTGCTGGCCTTTGGAAGACGCCTTCAGCTTGTTTGTGGCTGTGCAGGAAGGGAAGGCTGCATTTGCTGAAATGGATGCAAACTTGCACTTCCGACTACTTCAATTTATTATACAGAATTGTTTGGAGATCATTAGGTTTCTTCAAAGTTTTTGTTCACTTTGTCTTTGCTTTACTTTACAAGCTTCCAACATAAAGCCAGTACCATTAGAGAAAGAAAAAACAATTTAAAATTCACACTGAATTAGAAGAGATTGACCACAATTATTTTCTTTTGTTTACAACATAAATTTTGATGCCAGCTATCCAGTGCCACTATAAAAAAAAGACTCCTGTTTGATGATTCATAGCAACTTGGAAGGATGCAGTTAACAAGAAATGACAAGAGCTCTTATTCAGCACAGCTGGATAGCTTCCTGCCATGCCACACTACTACATTTCTAACCCAAACTTCACAATTTCACTTCCACTTTCCAACTTTTCAGACCCCCTGGATCACAGTGAACCACACAAAGGATTTTTAGTGCTTAGTGCATCAGTGCATCTCCTACGTGGTGCTACTGTGTACTTTTCAGCACCTTGTGGGTAAGGGGACAGGCACACAGCTTATTAATGTAATGGAGCTTATCTTGCTGCTAATAAATTTTGAGAGCAGAATCACTGCTGTAACATCCATCAAAGGTACTCACGCTTGCACAGCTCTGAGGCTAAACCTTGTTCATTATTTTGGAAGTAAATGCATTTTGATTGAGCTTTTCACCATTATCAATACTCTGCTTTCCCCATCAAACCAAATTAACATTCAATGAATGTCTCTCAAAGCATGTGACAAAACCGCACAAATAAAAGAGCTTGAAAATTAAGAAACAACATCAAAGTCCTTCAGTCCAATAGAGAAAACAATCCATGAGAGGAAAGCTGTTGTCCTACTCTATTCTGCACGTGGGCCTGACGGAAGAGCAACAAGAGAAGGCAGTCTTGAAACAAAGAAATCAACTAAAATATAATTCACGAGCTTAAGTTGAACTCGTGCTCAGTAAGTGACTGGATGAAAACTAAAAGCCATCCTTAGAACAAGGCTAATCCCCTTAAGCTCATTCTCCCAAAAGAACTCGGGTGAAGCCACACGGGAACACTGGCATGCTCACGATGTAGGTCTGGCCCTATGGGGTTTCAATGCAGTATAGATTTACCTTCCTGGTGTAGGTACAAGCTTCAGAAAAGCCACCTGTGCAGACTTTACCAGCTGAAAGGAACAAGAAAAACACAGCATTAGGGCAGTTTTGCTGTGTAAAGGAGTGCCTCCATTTTCTTTCTTTGTCTCATAAAGCTCAGACCTGTCCTGCCTTTTTATGAGCTCACTATAAGATGATCCAATACTGCACAGTAGTGGCTGTGGAGTACAACCTGCCTTTCCTTTTTCATTTCATACATCATTTCAAACCCCTGCAATAAGCCCACAAAGCCAGCAGAGGCTTTAAAAAATTAATGAGAAAGATGTAAGAAAAATGTATTATTGTTTGTTTCAGAGAGACCTGCAACGTTGGTGGTTATGTACTCAGAGACACTGTGTTAGCTCTACGCTGTGGGGTTTTATTGCATTGCTCTGGCAAGCAACTCAATGTATCATTAATGACCAAATCTTTTTGTCCTTTGTGCTGCTTTTGATAATAGTGATGCCCGAATAAGGGATGCAGGCTCGCCTTCATCAAGTCAAGCACAAACATATAAACATTGCAGATGATACTGATGACCAAGGATGCAGTAGTCTTCCAAAAGAACCGTCTCTGCAGGACTGGGTGAATGCACACAACTGGGAAACAACTTTTCATTTTCCTAAGTCAGAGTGCCTGCACTCAGAAACTACCTTCATGGCTGATGCAAAAATGTCCTAACAGAAAACAACAACAACAAACCTTTGTTTTTCATAGACTCAGTGAATTCAAGTAAAAGCTATTATTTAAATAACTGGTCGCAGTGAACGTGGACACCGCAGATAATTATTCTGTACTGTATCCTACTCTTCCAGCTCCTTTAAGTACACAAAGTCCTCTGCTCTAATAGACTGAAATCAAAACCTTCAGTTTAACTATGTCCTGGACCTTTCCTATTCCTGTTTCCTATATTTTAATTGCTTTTCTACTACTCTGCCTTATCCAGAACTGAATTTTTTTCTTAGATAAATATGTGATATCCCCCAGTTTTGTTCAAAAATACCTAACAGTTAGTTTAAATTGTTCCTAAAGAAAAAATACTTAACCAAGTGTGTTTTTCCATAGCTACACCAAAAATTCCATGGAAGCAGACACTGTTATTTCAACCAAGCCTCATTCTATTCAGATGGGAGAAGGCCGCCATTCCCTGCTGCCGCTCATCCCCGCTCCCTGTCTGTGCCCCACGAGGTGCCACCAGCCTGCCCCTGTGTGCCCATACCCCTCCGGGTGGGGGGGCTGGGCTGGTGCTGGGGCTGGGACTGCTCACACGCAGCTGATGCGGGTGTGTGATGCTCCTGGAGATGTGCTGCCTGCGGTTCCTGGTCGTCATGGCAACGTCTGTGCATCCCAGGGCAGTGCTGAGCAGTACCGCACTGCACCTCCTGCACCTTCCTGCTTCCTTCAGAGCAACACCCCTCCTGCTCTTTCTTCCTTTGCTAATTTATGCTTAATCTAAGGAAGGTATAATACATGACATCTGTATTTTAAACCCAGCTTTGTTTCCATTCAATCTCCCCTCTTCCCCCCAGTACAATTTGTTGCACAAACCTATTTCAGAACCAATGGGAAAAGCAGGATTGAAAGATTTTTCATGTATAACAAATGCATGACCTTGTGACATGTGCACAAACTCTCTGAAAAAAATCCCTCTCTGAGTTCATCGACCTAAATTCGCTCATGTCTCAAATATATTTCACTTTTTCTTACACACTTCCCAGTCCCACAGAACTGCTCATGGGCACGAAGCTAAGGGTACGTTTGCCTACGTGTTTTGCAGGGCTGTAATCTATAGCTTGAATTCTTCCTTTTCTGTGCTGTATCTTCCATTTTCATTATGCCTCAATTAATACGCTGAAATATAACAAGCACTTTCACATGAAATATGTTTCTCATTTTAATCAGTTTAGCATCAAAGGTTTTAGGCTGGTATTTTCTAGGTTGAGCATACAGTGTTTATTAATTTGTCTGCGATGCCCTCTCTCATTAGTGTTTAATGGAACTTCAAGCAGTCCCAGCAACCAGAAGACAATTTATTTTTTAAACATATTCTTATCAGTGTATTGAATAACCAGAGTCTTTATTGTTTCTGAATAATCTGGAGTGCTTGTTTCATCTCCAGATCAGAAAGCCGCTACATTCTGCGTCCTGATTGCTGGGAAAGAACCAAGCAGCAGCCAATCACCGCTGACATCTGGATTCTCAAACATTCCATTCTTTGCAAGGAACACATCCAAAAGAAAAGCCACAGAGTCCTGCTTCAGCCAATCCATTCAGCAGTGAAAAGGCTCTCTGCCCAGGCCGGAGCCGGTGCTTGGGACCGCTGTGTGCCAGGCATGTGCTAAGCAGGGCAGGCTGACCGCAACCACGCGCTCCCCCCCCACCCCCAGCCCTCACCTTTCTCCTGGTGCCAAGCAGGCATGTCTCACTCTGCCACTCAGCAAATATTCACCGACTGAGGGTGCAGCAATTTCTGCTAACTACTGACATCTGCTGCTTCTGATTCATTTGTATTTTCTGACAGGACGCTGTTGTGTCAAGAATTTTTACCCATGTTAGTCATCAAATTCGGAGCATCTTGTGAAGTCATGTTGTTCCCTACAGACAGTGGGTCAGTTCCAACAGAATGACAACATGAGGCTGAAGACTCAGGAGAATCAGATGAGTTGAATATGCTGCAAACTCTGTGGGATTTCTGAGCTCAGATTTTAACCTCAGAGCTCCTTTTATCTCTAGGTCTTAAAAATACTTCTACAAACAAGGCTGGCACCTTTGTAGATAGGCATTATGGAGTCCTCAATCAATACCCTTTAATGTGTTATCTTTCATCAAAACGCATCTCAAATTATGTACGATCAAGAAAAAATATCAGTTGAGATTGATTATTTCACAAGACAAGTAAACTTAATTGCCTTCTGCCATGATCAATGTCAACTCAATTTGATTTTGCCAATTATTCATGAGCTTTCATGAATATGCATACACTTTTCTGTACGGGTTAGCATTATTACATTGTACTTTTCCCAAGAGCAGGTAAGTGAATTAAATAAAAGGGGAATTAAAAGTAACAACAGGTGCTAGCCAAGGGGATACAAAGAGATCACTATCACATGAGCTGGTTTGACACCCTTGCCCTGCTTGCCCCAAGATTCACTGGTTCCCAGGTCTCGGGTTGCTGTAACATCTTCTGGATTGGGAATGTCTTCATTGAAGCTTTTCCAGCCAGCAGTAACGCGCAGCAGTTTGTAACAGCAATACCATTCAATTTTACTATGCCAAGATGCTCTGACCCTTGTCATTGTAAAATAATTCCTTTTTGTTTTCATCGGCTGAAGATAAGTTTATGGCTCACTGGAAAGTAAAACACTGACTACACACTTTGTTTCCTTCAGAAAGAAAGCCTATCTGTCGCTCATGTCATAAAGTAGTTGTATCCAATAATAAAACATTCTGTTTATGTAGGAAAACTGCCTGGAACCACAAAAGACTGATTTTTCTCCTAGAGCAACTCTGACATTTTTTACGCTAGCATCTGCTGTGGCTTGCATGCAGCATATGCACGGGATTTAAATCTGGACATGGAGCCCCACCAAAACCTGAAGGCTTCAGCTTCTGCTCTCGATCTGAGCACTGTGCTGTGACAGCAGCCAGCACTCTCAGCCTGCTTGGCTTCACTGGAAACGTCTGGCTGGTCTCTGCCTCTGATTTGAGATTCTCAGACACCTCAAGAAATATTTTCCAATAGAGAACGGGTTACGCTATGCAGGATATCAATTAAACAGCTTAATAAGAACACACACACATACCAAAAGAAAAAACAACCCAGTCCTGAAATCTGAAAAAGATCCATTGGCATGAGTTTACCTTCAGGTTCATGTATTTCAGCTGCATAGAAGGAGTGAGCTCTGAGCTCTGACAGCTTTACAGGAAAGTTAAGTGAGTAGGGGAGGAAAGTAATACTTGAGAAACAACAACAAAACAAAACTATCACTAACATTATGAATAGCAAAACCAAGAATTTACCCTACCCTGCACTCCCTGTTAGACCAGGAACAGATACAGAGTATTATCTAACACAAAAATGCAATCTTCCTCTCAGGGAAAGCAATAAGTTTAGTAGAAGGAAAACAAGGAGGAAATACCACATTTAAAAATCTAGTGGCTCACTTGGAAACATAACTCCCCGGTTTTCTTTTAAAATCTCCTACATACATATGCAGTGCTATGAATTACATTGAAATGGATGAGCTCCTGTCACCTATTATTTGAAATGCGAGTTGAGGTTCTCTTTAAATCATTCCTCTGCCAGAGAACAGATTAAAAAAAAAAGAAGACCCAATAGTTTCTACCCTGAAAGCCATTTCACCATAAATATATGTCTCCCGTTGACAATATATAGGATGAGCTTGTTTACAGATTCTAGTTCCAATGGTCTTAGGTAGTCCCTGGCCTCTTAGCTTTATTCTCATTACAATACGTACTTTGGGTAGTCATCTATACGAAAAAATTTATGATTTCAGAAATCCTGGTGCTCTTCTTCCTTCCAGTGAATTAATGAAATCTAAGAGAGAAGCCTGTGTAGGACACGGTGGGCCTGAGACACAGAGCCAGGAGTGCTGCACAGCCTCTGAGCCGCGCAGCGCCTGCATGGGAGCCCTGAGAAGCAGGAAAGGAAAGGGAGAGGGAGAGCTTTGCCAAAGGAAAGATGACATCTTTTAAGCATTTCTCTCAGTAAACATCCTACTAAAGAGAAAAGCCATTTATGGAGGATTAGACATGATAAGCCACTCAAAATTTCAGCCAACCAGTTTCAGCTAATTCTTCTTTCCTCCCATCCTTGTAGGGGACAGGTGATATCTCCAAACTTGCACTCATCAACATTATCCGATTACTTCCTCTGCTGCTCCAACCCCCTGACCACCGTGGCACTCACCTCTGAGAGGTGCTGGTGGATAACTCAGAAATACACACTCTGGTCATCAATCCACATCTTCACAATAACGATACATATGAAGTGCCCAACTGCCTTACTCACTGCTGCCTCTTCTTAGAATCACTGCGACAAATGAATATGGACATGCCTGTGGGTGGACTCAGTATTTGTGCTGTTTGTGGTTTGAAAACAGCCAGTACTCCATGGGTATTATCTGAAAAAATTAGCTCACAGAGCTATCCCTGGATAAAACAACCAAATAACCTAGCAACGATTTCTCTAGTAAAGCTAGGAAATAATTCCTGCGTGCCAGCAGTCAGGGCGCAGACAACAAGCTACGCTTCTTGCAATGATATTGGCACATTTTGCTAAGAGACAGTGGAATTGATTTGCCTGAATTTTCAGATCCCCACTATTGTGGTACAATTAGAAGCTATGCGCTGTCACAGCTCAGTGGGTGAAGCAATGGTTGTGTATCCAAACATCTTAGAACCAGGATTAGTGTTTTGCACGGTAGAACGTGAACAATTAGAGCTTGTTAATGGATTGTGTTTTCATTTGCGTTTGCAGGATTATCACACATACACGTATGTACAAATCCACTTTTGCACACACGTTCATATATAAAATAAAAATACTTTCTCTACCACGCCATGGGCTAAATGATTGTTTTTCCTTTGAAAGCACAACATGCTATCGAAAGTCTATTATGCTTTGGAGCAAGCCGGGCACTGGGAATTTTGAAGCACACTATTGTGCTGCATTTCAATTGTTAGCTTTGAATAAAGGTTTAAAAGGAATCCTAAATTCAGCAAAGAGTATTAAAATCTAAATGACTTGATGGAAATTGTTCCTCTAAATAGCATATTTGTATGAAAATAGCTTCACAGAGTGCCAGCTATGGAGCAGGACACAGCTTTCCAGGGCTGTAAAGCAGAAATTAAAGACTACAGATACAACCATAACCTCAGAAAGAAAGACCAAGATCAAGTGGTTTTCTGAACATCTTTCCAGAGTTACTGCTTGAATATCCAGTTCTCCCACTGAATTCTGAGTTACTTGCAATTACATTAGACATATTTCTGCCACATACTGCTTTCAAACACTGAATACATGTTGAAATACAAATATGACTTCTTTCAACATATGTTAAAATTCTCTCTCTCTTTCAGAGTAAAACAAACAGCTACAGTTATTGCAACACTCCTATTTTCTGTGCCAGCTTTCAATTACATAGAACTGGAAGTCAGAACACTGCTCAGGCCAGTAAACACTTTTGGCAGCCACAGATCATGTACATGATTCCTACAATGCAATTCAAGTATAATTTCGATACTGTAATTATTCACTATGGGCTGTTTAATAGACCTGTCTCAGTATTGTTTTACTGATTCCAATCAACTCTAATTAATGTCTGTAAAACACTTGATCATTCAAGACATTACGTGAATGCCAGGGATTATTCCTGTAATATAATTTTAACAAATACTTGCAAATGTTCATTATTTACGAATCATGAAAAGGTGTTTGATACTTCACAGATACAGAGAATGACAGATTTTCTGTCCTTGTATGTTTCATGACACAGAGAAATACAAAAATACATGTATTGGTCTTCTTTTGTCAGTTTATCTTGATGTAATATCAGCTCAAAGACTTGTATCACCAGAACAGCTTGCTGGATCATAAAATCCTTTTGATTTGAAATCAGCTGCATTTTGATTCCAAGTACAGAATCAGCCACTTGAGACTTCAAAAGGCATTTAAGGGCTTAGAATAAACAATAAATGTATTTTAAAAACACCACCAACAAAACAGAAACTGCAGCAGAAAATACAAGATTTGCTTCAGAGAATCAAGCTTTAGTTTTCCTAAGCCAGTAAAACTCCAGCATTTCTTGGAGAGAGTTTTTCTTCCTTGAGCTATGCAAATCAGCTTTATACCTATCACTAATTAGAATTATACTGAATGTTCCTTTAGAAGATATGTTGGCCTATCTGCTCGTTACGTGAAGGTAAAGCAGCAGCCTCGTGAAGGCGCACGGCCGCACAGCTGGTGCCTGCAGTGGGGACGCGTCAGGTCTGACTCAGAAAATCTCTTTTTACAGAACTCAAGTCCCCTTCTGGGGTCTGGGACATGGTTGCTCATATAATTTAGCTTCTACTGTAGTGATGATTAAAGATTATAAAACTATGTTTCTTGCTCTGCTCCTTCGTCAGAAGACCTCTTTGTGCAGTGCTTTTTTATTACAGGATATTCCCATAAGCCAGGTTCTTTACAGACTCTGTAGGTGAATGGTAACCAGTCTCCTACACAGTCACAACACAAGACAGCAAACTCTAAAAAAAAACAAACATTAAAGGAAAAGAATGTATATGGAAAGAGTTGACCAAAATCAAGGACAGAACCATGGCTACAGCTTCAAGAAGATTCAGGAGTTTCTTAGGAGAAGTTGTTTAAAGCACTCCAGCATAACACTCTAGATGTGTCTCTGCAAACCTGATGAAACATTTCAGGATTAGTAGCCCATAGGAAGCAGGAAAATACATCGCCTTGGATGGCACAGAGGTGGGAGTGGCAGTTGTGCAGAACGCGCCTCATAGTCAAACATACTAAAGCAAGAAAAAAGACCTAGGATATATAGACCTGGTAGATCAGTAAATGACAGGTTAGACAGAACTGACTGTAATCATGAAATGCATTATGCAATCCTGTAACAGGTCACACATAGGCTAAGAATGTATACTGCATGACTTCAGCTGAAAGACTGAAAATGAGCATCAAACAAACCTTGCAAAGGGCCTTGCTCTACTGCACAACTTGATTCCAACTTACTCAGAGCCCACATCGTGCAATCTAAATCTCAGCTCATCCCAGATCAGTCAGTAAAAATACTGACTCACTGCTGGGGTTGCCCTTAACTCTAGCTCTAAACTGTCCAATCCCAGTTCCTTCCCAGCTCACCCCCAAGCTCAAGTTGCTCCCAAACTAACACACCTGCAGGGTCTTTCACATACAGCCACATGTATACCATTTGTGAAGGATCTGCTTTGCAGTGTAAATACTTGGCCTGCAGTGAGAAACAATCTGATGAGCTGCAAACAGAAAAAAAACCTCACACAAAACAATTCAGAAAGACAGTAAATTTCAATCTCTTGCTTCAGCTTTTACAGTTGCTTGATGGGAAAGGTACCCCTAGCTATGAATATTTTAGTGTGAAGAAGCCACATCTTATTGCCTCATCAAAATATATGCACATAATTCTCTCTCATTACTGTTCTATAAAACAAAACCATGTCAGGATGGTATCAAATAGAAGCACTAACACTCTTTTTACAAGCCATGTCAAAGCAGTTTAGCAAGGCAATTGTTGATAGCACTCATACTTCCCATGCAGAGCACAAGGCCACTGCATGGCTATGAGCAGAGCTGGAGCCTCATTCCCACTTTATTTGGCTACTGCACTCATCTGCCAATGAAAACATTCATACAACACACAATGATAGTCTGAATATATAGTTTCTTCTGTAGCCACATTCCTTGCTATTTACAATATAGTTTAATCATTAATAGGGTAGAATTTTCTCCATCAATATTACTACAAAGCATCCTTTGCTGAGTAGTAACAGGACATTATCGCACACCTTCCCAGTGCATCTGTTAAGGAAACACAGAACTTTCCAGAACTTTCAGCACACACTGAGCTATCTGCTTGCCTTCAGGTGTTTGTTCAAAGGCTCGTGGGCGTTATGAGAACCAGCTATGTTTGCCACAAATTTCACAGCAACTTCCAAAAAAATCTGTGGGGAATCTATTGCCTGAAGTTAAGTGGCAAGCATGTTTTGGCTGCACTTGTGTGTTTTAGGACTAGCAGACATCAGCACACCTGGGACCCATGCAACACCCAGCTGGTCCCTGCAGGTGAAAGGGACAGGAATAAACACTTTGTGTGAATCTGTACTGGACTAGATACACTGGTCACTTAGCAACCTCCACTTCTTGGACAGATACAGATGGTTAAACACCTGCAACTGTCTTCAAATCAGAGACGAGATTTTTCTCTCATGCTAGTCTGACACTTGAAAAGCTTTTTCCATTCTATATAGCTTCTCATGCTACATCTTTCCAAGAAGGAAGAGTTATCCATTACTGCAAGCAAGATTTGGAGTAACCCATTCAGTGACAAGAGAATAAGTTAAAATGAATATGAATATGGTCTTGAACACAGGGTGTTTTCCTGGGGAAAGTTTTTGTTTTACCTCCCTTTTTTTTTTTTGGTAAATACGCTGTCAGGAAATATAATCTGCATATCAATGTGTTTTATGCAATTCAGTACAAAATCACCTTCTGCCAACTAGAAATAAAATGTAGTACCAGACCACTTGTACCCCTTGTCACGCTTATCACTGAGTGGTGGCTGGCAGAGACTCGGCGCTGCTGGGCAGCCTGTTGGTCTGGGTGGGTAGGGCTGCATTCCCTGTGCTGCTGCTCACTTGGGGAAAACATTCCAGGATGACATTTGGCTTCCCTCTCCTTGGATCCACTGCTTAGGAACCAATGTGGTTCTCTCTCCTGATGTACCAAGGTGTATAACCAAGATGTTATAATTGCAATATAATCAAAAGAGTAAGGCAAAGTGTATAATCAAGATGTTATAATTGCAATATAATCAAAAGAGTAAGGCAAAGCAAACAGGGATCACAAAAGAGAATAAGTAGAAGAGCTTACCCTTGGGTTGAGCTCACTAGAAGATATCAAAGAGGAGGATCTCCAGAAGAGATCCTTCCCCTCTGGTAGCCAGCTCTTAAATAGGTCCAGGAGGGGTGGAGCCTGGCTCCACCCCTTCCGGTAGCACAGGTGAATTGCCTTCACCTGTGCTCCTCTGGCTGACTCATGGCTCACCTCAGGTGATCAATCAGAGGTTCAGGCCGTGACTCAGCAGTTGCCATACACAAGGACAGATATCTTGAGACAAAAGAACAGCACTGCAGTAACTGTGCCACTACTCCCAGTTTGCAGAGGGGGAACAAAGTTAATGAGTTCACATCCTTCTTTGCCAGCAGCAGTAGATGTCACTCTCAAAACTGATGGAGAAAATGAACAGTCAGACTAAGATTTCTTGACTCAATATTACTTCAAGTCTGAAAAGTTCATGAGGAGAATGAATATTGATAATATCTAGAGTTGTAATTATAAATGCAAAACAAACAAAAGCATCAATCTTCAAATACTTTAGAGAGATATAAGCTCCTGTGCTTCAGGGGAAGTTTCTGTGTTTTTCCCATTTTTCCCATCTTTGAAGACAGAAGGAAATTTCCCCGTGGAGCAGCTTAGGTGACAATTGCTTTTTCGTTAGGCTGCCTCTGAAACCTGTGGTTTAAACCTATCTGTGATAGCTCTGGACTACACAGATACTGGACTGATCCAATGTATTAACTCCCATATTTCTATTCTGAAAATACTATCAATTTTATATAAAACATTCTGCTTTGCTTCTTCATCGTATTTACTGCATGAATGACCCAGCATACAAATTTAATCTCTCTATTTTGAAAGCTTGAAGACAGCATTCCAGCCAGATAGTGATCTACTCAGGCTCTTTTATCTCTGTAATGGTCAATGCTGACATGTACTTACAGAGGCTGAAAAAACAATGACAAAATAAACACTAGGTAAAGAAAAATCATTTTTGCTGTTGACTCTGATAGCTCAGGATTTCTGCACATTACTGAGTCTGCTATGACTAAGGTCTGTTATGGTCTACCCAGATACAATGACTTTGGCTGACCATGTAGTTTATTGCAATTCTAATCGTCACTATCGATTCAGACACTCACTGACATTTTTCTGCACAGCCAAACATTATTTTAAGCACTGTGCTTTGCTATTATGGCTAATGTATTTGTGGCAAGTTACTCACCAGATGATCATGTGCTTGATTTTCAGACATTATGTCAGTTCTATTCCAATTCATATTTTCCTCAAGAAGGACACTTCATTAGGCATATTGGTTATGTTTTGACAGCAGCAGCATGGATGCCAGTTTATGGGTGGTTTTATTGTTTGGTTGGCTGGTTGGGGTGTTCTCTTGCTGTTTTCTAAATAATGTAATAACCACTTTTTGGCACTTTGAGATGTTCCTCTGCATGTGAGCAGAATGTGATGCAACAGCTGGACGTACATCAGTGACAGCCATAAGGGAGCCATCTTGGTAGGAAGAACAAAATAGAGATTTGTGATGCAGATTACCTCTCCTAAGTAGTGAGATTCGTGTAGGGAATTCTGCGGTCCTCCTAAACAAGTTATCCCTCTCCTATTGTATCTTGTTTTACTGGTGCTTTATCTTTAAAAAGGAGTTATGGACATTTCACATGGTAATGGTGTGATCAAACACTTCAGAACCAAGCACTTAACGCTTACTTTAATCATCGAAATTAGATGCATGTTTACATGATTAAGGAGAAAACAAAGAAGAGAGCTGAAGCTGCCTTAAGAAGCTGCAGGACTGTAGCTGTATAAAAATATGTTTCTTTTTAAGGCACTTATAAAAATCCTAAACTTTCATAAAGAAGTTATACTGAGCCATTTGTAGTGACACACTAAAAAGTGATTTATTATCCTGTATAGCTCTCTATAAAGGCAGTACATGGAGGCATCTGTCAGGTTTGCTCCGAGGACAGAAATAGACTTCACGGTTTGGATGCCAAATTATATTTGACATTTAATTTACCATCTATGAAGCTGTAATATTTCACCTAAGCAGAATGGGAAGGAAACAGTAGGAAATTCCATTTTCCAAAAAGAAATACCAACACTCGTTGCAGTCAATAATCAGATAACTAAAGAAATAGATTGTTGACCACAGTAAAGTACATCTGTATGGGAACTGCTGAGTCACGGCCTGAACCTCTGATTGATCACCTGAGGTGAGCCATGAGTCAGCCAGAGGAGCACAGGTGAAGGCAATTCACCTGTGCTACCGGAAGGGGTGGAGCCAGGCTCCACCCCTCCTGGACCTATTTAAGAGCTGGCTACCAGAGGGGAAGGATCTCTTCTGGAGATCCTCCTCTTTGATATCTTCTAGTGAGCTCAACCCAAGGGTAAGCTCTTCTACTTATTCTCTTTTGTGATCCTTGTTTGCCTTACTCTTTTGATTATATTGCAATTATAACATCTTGGTTAT